>NC_048298.1:160638076-160740601 GCF_013100865.1 Trachemys scripta elegans
CCCCCCCCCGTTTCTTGACTGCCCCCTTCAGAACCTCCCTGCCCCTTCTCCTGCCCCCTTACCCTGCTGCTCAGAACAGGGTGTTGGGCTCTGTGGAGCCGAGCCGGACACGTGGCTGCGCTCCCCAGCACAACAAAACCCGGTCCCTGGCCCTGCACAGTGCTGCCAGACCGGGCTGCAGGGGAGAGCTGCCCTTGTATCAGCACAAAGTGCTCTCGCTCCCGTTTTGCTACGCTGCATTGCAGAAACTGCTCCCAGTTGCAAAAGGGGAGGGCTGCACTTTGTGCTGATACACTTGCTCAGAATGCAGGGCGGAGCTCCTCTCCAGCTGCTCCTGAGTCCAGCCCGGGACTTTCCTGCAGCCCTCCCAGCCGCTCGCTCTGCTCTCCTGGGGGAGGGGGGAAATCCCGGACATTTTGAGTGCTTTATAAATTCCCCCCCGGATGCTATTTTTAGCACAAAAAGGAGGACATGTCCGGGTAAATCCGGACGAATGGTAACCCTAATCCTCCCTAACATCTATAGTCTTTTGTGCTCATGCAACAAATGTAATATGAAGGAACCACTTGAGTACAGCTGGAGTCCAAATACTATATACACACAAAGAGTCCTGTGGCACCTTATAGACTAACAGACGTATTGAAGCATAAGCTTTCATGGGTGAATACCCACTTCGTCAGATGTCATGCGTCTGACGAAAGCTTATGCTCCAATATGTCTGTTAGTCTATAAGGTGCCACAGGACTCTTTGTCGCTTTTTACAGATTCAGACTAACACAGCTACCCCTCTGATATATATACCCACTTCTGTTCATGACGGCTTCCAAACAGAAGCCTGCTCAAGCTACTGAAAGGCATTCTTCCCACTTCCCACACACTACACTAGCATATTTCACCCACTCCAGCAGGTCATTGGCAGCATGGACTGAACCTAGGACCTCTGGATCTAAATGCATGAGCCTCTGCTGCATGAGCTAAAAGACTTCTTCTGTAAGCCAAGGCTGTAGCAGGCTCATCACCAGCCTCTTCTCAAGAATTTGAAAAATGGATCCTTCCAAAGATAAGAAATTATTTTCTTTACAGCACAGATACACACTCATCCATTTAATTTCACTCTGTATGCAATTTGTAGTACACAAACACCATTTGAGAGGTGTTAAGCCTCTACTCTAAATTTAACCGAGCATTAGAACGGCAATAACACTAATACTATGGAATTAACATTGTGTAGTAGAGCAGTTGCTTCCTGAGATGCAACACAATCATAATCTTGATGGAGTAAGGTTTCAATGCTTACGAAGAGCAGTATGCACTGTACATTAGAGAAGTTATGATAATAATACAAGAAGCCCCATAGAAATTAATGAGCTCTTCATTATTATGATTGTAATGGCTCCCTAATGTGCAATGCATGCTAGAACAAAACTCAAACATTCTGCAAAGTACATACCACCACCCTTTCCCCTAAGGTTAATAACTCATCCACATACACTACACAAGTTACAGAAGGGTCTCGTTCATACTAAAGTAAGCAAATTAACTAAATCTTTTTCTTTTCTCCTAAAATGGCCTCATGATTGAAATGTACGGGCTAACTCTGGGCCTGATTCTTGTCTCTCTTATCACAGTGCTAGGCTGGTAACTCCATTGAGTTCAGTGGAGTTACTACTCATTCTAACCACTGTGAGATGACAGTCACATCCTCTGTTTTCGTCATGTATTAAAGGAGAGATTCAGACCACACAGTATTGCAGACCCTCACCTTTTTCCACGCCATAACATGGACTGCCCACCTGCCTGATTTTTATTCTTTTTTAGAACAAAGCTTTTATTAACTGAGAACCTATATTTTGTCCCCCAAAATGCACCTGTATTGCACCCCCAACTACACTGTGCAAATTGAAAAAGTTTCTACTGGTTGGGAAGGTGTATTTTCAAACTAGTACAATCTTTCAAATGGCAAAACTTTAAGTGTGGTCACCATATTCAGACCAATGTAAATGACATTTAAACCAACTACTTTGTGGTGTGACCCAATCAGAGGCCACAAACTAACCTGGGTCAGCATTTGGCTTGGAGACCTCCCAAACTATTCAGACTCCTCAGGAACAATGTTTATTGATTAGGTGACAGTCAACACCATGTTGAGACATCGGTTTAGTATGAAGAATTACTATAGTGCTGTAGGTTTTGTCAAACTCTTGACTACTTGTGGTCACTTAGTTCCATGGAGTTGTCACAAGTATAATTGTTAAGAATATATTGTGACCAACTTCCAACTTGAATTATTACGTTCTGCTTATTTATCATTTCAGTTGGTTAAATTAATCTTCCTGTTCAGTTCCTATTCAAAATGGCTATATTTATTTGTTGAATGTTATTAATCATGGTTCTGTTTCAGTCCAGAAGAGGGCACATTTTGCTGTGAAGAGATACCTGTATAGTCTTATGTTAGCTGTTATACAGCAACTTTCACTCAAGGCACTTTACCAACTAAAGTTTTTCTATGAAATTTAAAATCAAAATGAGTTTTAAGATAGGTTTTAAAACTACTGACACTTAAGGATTATGGGAGCCGCTGCTAGGCTAATGCGTGTGGTGTACTGTGAAATCAGGGATCTGAGGTTGATTCCAATCTCCAATTCAGCACAGGTCCAGATCAAGAGTGCACCCAGCTTCTGGTACTAGACATTGGTAGGGGAATTGGGGTGGCAGCTTTGCACGTTTTCACTTAATTCCAGTTGTCTGGACCCATCAGTGTCATGGATTGGCATGAGATGGAGCAGCCCTCAGACCTCTAGTTAGACAGATGAATTTTTTCCAAAGGCTTTTGAGAGGAGACAGTAGAGAGGGGAAAATGGTGGAGTGAAACCCTTTGGGGAATAAAAGATTTAAAATTAAAACAGCAATACCACGAAGTGATCAGTGTCCTCTGACTGATTTCACCCCTGCCTCCAAACACACAAGGACCTTCTCTTTTCTTCTCCAGAGCCTCCCACCCCCCAAATAAAGAATTCTACGGGAGCACTGCAAGGTTTTCTGCAGATCCAGGGCTGCAGCAGCGGGCACAGCCCCAGAATGGCGCTGAGAGAGGGACAGAGAAGCCACATAGGGCTGTCCAGAGCGCTCATCTGCATGACTTCCCCCATACTTTACCACTTGCCAGTGGAATGAGTACATATCCGTCTTCTACACTGTGCTCCTAAGCCTGACCATTCTTGAGGTTGGGCAGCCATACGCACAGTTAGATTACACTGCCCTCACTCCCAGGGCCAGAAATCAGCCAAAACCTATTTTGGTATTTAATCCTCAAGCATTCAAAAATCATGATTTTTAAAAACCGTTGTGATCATTTTTTTAAGCCAAGAGTGTTGAACTTATTTACCTTCTGGCATTTCAGCTTTTAGTGTTCAAGTTTTCAGGATTTTCTCAACACGAGAACTAGAAACTTTCTCTTTTTAAATGTAAGCAGAGCTTCTCACACTCACGGTACTGCAAGACCTGGAGTGGCAAGCATCATGAGATGCACAATAACATCACTGACTAAAAATTTCAACATTCAGATAAAATTTTTGTAGGGTATGTGAACCTCTCTCCAACCATACATTTATGGAGGATTTGTCTCACTTTTTTGCTTTCAGATATGCAAGTCTGAAACACTGGATCAAATTCTGCTCTCATTCACATTGAAATATATGTTTTCTTTTAGTGGGTTACAGTATTAATGTTAGAATAGGACACAAAAGACATCACTTTTCCCAAAAGATTTTAAAGCAGGGTGAAGACTTAGCCATTTAAGCCCAAAGAAGCAAGATAACACCAGAGCAGCTAGTGCCTGTCAAGGGGTTTTATATAAAAGTTAAGTATCAGTAATAAAGGCCCTCAACACAAAATCCTAATTTTTATCTAAGGATTTCCAAAGTGCTGCACTGAGCAAGAAGCTGCTAGAACATAATCTCCTCATAAAATAGCATGAGAAACAGAATTTAGGCTCAACTTCAGAATAGAACAAGGACAGCGCCTACCAGAAATATTACTCCTTCTCCTATAAGTAATACTATATAGATTTTTATCAGCGTTTTATAAGGTGTTTGTGTCATGCCTACCTCAATGGACCTCTAATCTTGGTTGGGACCCCTGAATGCTATTGTAATACAAATACGTCAACATATCATTTGGTAAAAAAAAATAATCAAAAGTAGTCTAAACTAGATATTTGTTTTCAAAAGGTAAGAAAGGCATGTGAGGGAATCAAATTGAACCCACAATTCATAGTACTAGAGAATATTAAAACTGGTAAAACAAACAGAAGAGATTTGTTTTTGTTTAGAATCAAAAGATGTGGTCTGGAATCTTTTATAAATCATCAGGACAGGTAATTTAACCTCATTTATGTTAAAGTTATGAACTATAACAGAATGCACCAAGAGCAGAAATAAAATCCCACTCAGAGAATGGCCTATCTATTTCAACCCCTAACAATTGAACAATTCAATTTCATATGTAGACAGAGACTCTATAAAACATTTTTGCCATCTCTCACAAGAAGGCAATCAACATTCTTTATGACACACACAATCACTCAAGACTATTCATCAGAAATTAATGGCAAAGCTACATTAACCACATTATTTTGTTCATATGACTCCCCAAAATTTCCAGCATTTTATAATGACAATACCTTTCAAAGACTCAAATACATAAATAAAAGCAATCCTTGCTTCTCACCCTTATACTGAAGTTATGAAGACACTAAATTAATTTTAAGGTTCTGCAATAATTTTAAATGCCCTTGCCTTTGTTCTGATTTGAAATTTAAAATGCCTTAACTTTTCATATATTGCCACTCACATAATTTAATATCACTCACTGTTTTTAGTCATCCCCCCCATGTAATACTTAACATTGTACAAAACGTTCATACCTAAACAGGAAATTAGGCAAAATCACTTGTTTTCATGTTTTGTTACAAACCCAAAAGTAAGCCAACAAGCTGTCTGGTGAACCTTGGCCAAAATTCCTCCAAGGTTTGAGCTACCTCCTTCCATCCCTACAGGAACTCCTTTTCCTAATGGCCCTGGTTTCTGCACACAATGGGGTTGTACACAGTGCAACCAAGTGACCAGAACGGGAGTCAGTCCTAGTCGTCAGAGAAGAGCCAGAAGGTGGACCTGGAATTGTGGTCAGGAGACAAGCCAATGGTTGGAGCTGGAAGTCAGAACAGAACCAGAGTCATGGTCAGGAGAAAAGTAAATAGCTGGAGTCAGAGGGTTCAGAATAGGCTAAGGACTAGGGCTGGTGTGGGAAATAGTTGTGGTTGAAGCAAGGACCAGTAAAGGAAGTGGGTATGGTGCAACTGTGGGTGTAAAATTTATTGAGCTGTCACTGTGTTGCTGTTGCTAAAGAGCTTAAATGATGATTTGCTGGCTCTTCTGTCCAATCAAGGAGCACAGTCACTTCTTAAGAACTTATTGGGCCCAGATAAGCTCATTGGGTTGCTATGTGACCACATCCAGAGCCAGCTGAGTTCCTGACAGCATCCCTTCCCTTGAAGGCACATCCCAGGGGCCTTCAGCTCTGTCTTGTCAGGGTATCTTTGGTGAAATCCCTGCATGAGTTCAGGAGTGTGAACATTTTCTTCTGGTTCCCAGGCTCACTCTTCTGGGGCATACCACTTCCAGTCTATCAGACACTGGAGCTTCCCTCTGACCCGTTGGGAATCGAGGACCTAATGGACTTCATATTCCTTCTGCTCCCTGGACTATTATTGGGTGTGGAGATGGGTCTACCAGGTCATGGAAGTGGTTGTCAACAAATGGCTTGAGGAGGAAAACATGAAAGATGGGTGAATCCTGAGGGATTCTGGGAGCTGAAGCTTGAAGGCCAATGGGTATTGGTGGTCAAGCTAGGCAGAAAGGCAGTCCATTCTCATGTTCTGGGCCAAAAGCTAAACTTCATCCCCTACAAAATATTAGGGGTGGCTTGTTGCTTTTGGTCAGTATAATGCTTATAAGACTCTTCAGCGGTGAGTCAGTTCCTGGTGTATTTGTTGAAGGTGAAGGACCAGGTCTGTAGCTGCCAGGATAGCAGAGCCAGGTAGTTCTAGATGAAACCAGAGATGAAAACCAGAATGGAGTCTGCTGAGCTGGAGCGTGGGTCAAGTTGTTGCATGCAAACTCGAGGAAGCCATTATACTGAAGTAAATTCAGAAAGCAGTGGAGGTACTGTTCCAGAATCTGATTGACTCTTTCAGTTTGGACATGAGTCTGTGGATGGCAGACTGTCAAAATTAGGGGCTTCATGCCAAGAAGGCAGAGAAATTCCTGCCAGAACTGAGAAACGAATTGGGGACCTCAATCTGAAATAATGTATGTTGGCATAATGTGATACCCGGAAGATGTGCTCCAGGAAGACTTGCATGGTTTCACAGGTAGACATAACAATAAAACAAGGAATAAAATAGGCCACCAGAGTTAGGAGGTCCACCACCATTGGGAGTGCGGTAAGTCCACAATGAGGTCCATAGAGAGAGTGGAGCAAGGACCCAGAGGAGAGAGATTGCACCCCAGAATGTCATAATTCCATATATCATAATTTCTTTCTGTGGGAGTCAGTTTCTGTGAGAAAAAAGCACAGGGATGAAGCAGCTAGCAAGGACCTATACATTGTTAGAGGACCGCACCTGTCATGAAGTCCAAGGCAATATTCTTGACTATGAAGGTCTTTGTGGGGACTGGATGGGTCAAAATGGGGGATGAAGTGAATGCCTTTTTCAAGCAGTCCAAACCCACTCATGCAACAGTTGACCAGATGACCTTAGCCCCTTTTTTGAAAAGGTCTATATAGGAGTGAACGTGTTGGATAAGCCTTTGATGAATCACTGGTAAAAATTCACAAACCCAAGAAACCGCTGCACCCTGCATACATTCAAGGGGCCTTTCACTGAGTGATAGTGATAACCTTGTGGGGTCCATGGTGAGTCCTGCTAGGGAGAAGACATGGCCCAGAAACTTCATATCATCCTTGTAAAATTTGCATTTCTCAGGTTTCATGTAAAGTTGATTTTGGCAAAGCCAATCAAGAAAGATGAGCATGGGTGTTCATGGAGCTTGTCAGAATAAAATGACAATATTGTCTAAGTAGCTCACAAATTGGTTAAAGTATCCCTCAAGACACCATTCATAAAACACTGGAAGGTAGTGGGGCATTACACAGGGCAAACACCATGACCTCCAAGTGTTGATCAACTTGGGCACCTCTAGAAGTTTCAATGACCAGGAGTTTGTTAAGGGGTATCAGAGCCCCATCCTCTGCAAGGACTTCTTGAGGTCATCAAAGCTATCAATTGGTCACCCCTTTCTTCAGGCCCCTTCACATATCACACAGCCCCACTTGAGGTCATTACCCTTGGTGGTCAAAAAAAGATCTGGGAGTTTGGGATTCATATGAGCACAGTTTTTTTCCCCCTAAGAGAAAGGCAAACAGACTCAGGACTGCTGGGTCCTAGACTTGGATCTGCCACAGATTCTGGGTAATCTTGGTCAACTACTTGGACCAGAATAATGAGGCTCAATTACTCATTGTTTGTATATCATTTATATTCAAATTTATATTTAAATTTTAAAGTACTGTATTATAATAATAGAGACAAGGTGGATGAGGTAATATCTTTTATTGGATCAACTTCCGTTGATAAGAGAGACAAACTTTCAAGTAACACAGAGCTCTTCTTCAGGTCTAGAAAAGGTACTAAGAGTGTCAGAGCTAAATACAAGATTGAACAGATAGTTTAGCATAAGTAAGTACATATTCTAAGAGACTGTTCAAGGTGAAGTGGCCCATTAACACCCCTGTAGTCATAGGGAAAAAAGGGGGGATAGTGTGTCACAGGTTATTGTAATAAGCCATAAAGTCAATGTCATTAAGATCATGATTTTAGTGTCTATTATAATTATATTGTATTATAGAAAACAAAAATAAAAGGTAGATAGTGCCAGACCAACCTGATCTCCTTCTTTGAGAAGATAACTGATTTGTTAGACAAAGGAAATGCAGTACATCTAATTTACCTGGATTTGAGTAAGGCATTTGATACAGTTTCACATGGGAAATTATTAGTTATATTAGAGAAGATGGGGATTAATATGACAATTGAAAGGTGGATAAGGAACTGGTTAAAGGGGAGACTACAATCGGCCATAGTGAAAGGTGAACTATCAGGCTGGAGGGAAGTTACTAGTGGACTGCCTCAGGGATTGGTCTTGGGACCCATCTTATTTAACATTTTATTAATGATCTTGGCACAAAAAGTGGGCGTATGCTAATAAAATTTGCAGATGACACAATGTTGAAAGGTATTGCCAATCCAGAGGTGGACTGGACTATTGTACAAGAGGATCTGGATGACCTTGAAAACTGGAATAATAAAAATGAGATGAAATTTAATAGTGCAAAGTAGAAGATCATGCACTAAGGGCTTATCTTCACTCCAGGAGTAAATTGACCTAAGTTACGCTACTTCAGTTACATGAATAACATAGCTGAAATCGACGTAGCTTATGTTGACTTACCCCAGTGTCGTCACGACAGGGAGTCAACGGGAGACGCTCTCTGGTCAACCTTCTGTACTCTTCTCGGAGAGCTGGAGTACTGGGGTCGACTGGGGTCGACTGGGGAGCGCTCTGCCATCAATTTATCGGGTCTTCACTAGACCCACTAAATCAATCCCTGCTGCATCAATTGTAGCAGCGTCAATCGCCCCAGTAGTGGTGACCAGCCCTTAGTGACTAACAACAAAAATGTTTGCTATAAGCTGGGGACCAGCTGGAAGCAACAGAGGAGGAGCAAGACCTGAGTGTATTGGTTGATTACAGGATGACTATGAGCTACCAATATGCTGCAGCCATAAAAAAGGCTAATGCAGTTCTAGGATGTACTAAGTGAGGTATTTCCAGTAGAGAAAGGGAAGTGTTAATACTGTTTATACAAGGCACTGTTGAGACCTCATCTGGAATACTGTGTGCAATTCTGGTCTCCTATGTTTAAGAAAGATTAATTCAAACTGCAACAGGTGCAGAGAAGGGTTACTAGGGTGATGCAAGAAATGGAAAACCTATCTTATGAGAGGAGATTCAAAAAGCTTGGCCTGTTTAGCCAAACCAAAAGAAGGCTGAGGAGATGTGTAAATAGATGACCATCTCTCATATCTTCAGGTCCTGCAAAAATAACTAATATGGCTATTAGAAACCATCTAATACTTTTTAAAATATTTGGATTGGTGGAAGAGTACCCAGTGTAATCTGAGCAACTGTTGTCTAGGGAAATGTGCGATATTTTGTCTGACATCAAATACCATTATCTTAGCATAAAGAAAGGACACCAACAAAACAAAAGAGGAAGGAGATAATATGTGGGCTGTCTCTCTTTGGGAGATTTTTTTCCCACCTAGTGCAGATGGAGTCGAGCCTATGAAATTTTGAGACATTTGGCTTATCCAAAAAACAATATCACTGCCTTGATTACCCATAAAACCCCTTTCTAAACTAATCCATTCCAACTAAGTTAGACAACTGACATGGATCATGTTCTCCATAGGTTGTCTATTTATGTGCATGTAATATGTATGTATGGTTATACCAGTTAGCCAAGGAGAAGCCAGATTTCTTTTGTTTGGGAGGAGAAGGAATAACAAAATAAGCCAGATCCTCTAGCCTGTTAAGTCTGATTCTTACAGGTCCCCTAACAAAATCAGGGTGCCATAGAATGAGTTCATCCACAGTTTTAAAAGTTCCTGGCTCCTCCCAGTCTGTTATGCTCTCCCTCCCATTTGTACACAGGTTCTCCTCATACAGGGCTGCTTGAATCAGATTTTTGTGTAACCTATGAAAAGATCCATTCCCAGTTGCTGCCTTTTATTTTGTCACCTGGAAGGCCTCCAAGTAGAGAGAGTCTCATTTTAAACATGTATTTTAGGCTGCTTGGAGCTTGGACCACTCCCTTGGTTTGGTCCCTACTGCTCCCGAGTGTATTTGGGGACTCCTTGAGCCAAGCCTAACATGACAGCCTATTCTCTTCAAAGTGCTGTTTCAAACAGTGAGCAGAAGGCTTTGAATTTTGTATGGTTCATTTACACAGTCAGAGTAAAAATATGTGTTTAAAACTTTATCTCTATTTCATAGAATTCATTTCAACAGATGAGAGTTCTAATTAATGCTGGTTACTTTCTGTGCAATGGAATCAGAGCAATTTCTGAGATGCCCCCTTCTTATGCAAAACATATCTTTGAAGACAAAATGTCACTGAAGGGAAAGGTGGGCAGGGAGCTATATTAGACTCAAACAGTCACAAAAAATGTAGGAGGTAGCAGGCAATCTCTAATGGAAGAGATCCAGGCTCAGAATAATCTAAGGAATTCACTTAAGAAACACTCTCACCATATCTAAAGCAGGAGACACCAGTGCATGTAGGCGAGGCTTTTCACAGATGATGTGGTATTCTTCTCAACTAGTCCTTAAAGTACTTCAAAGCTGAGAGATCAAGGGCACATTATGGTAGCTATTGCATGTACACAATAAGAATGAGAACTGGTGAGCTCCAGGGTTGTCAATACCAAAGTGTGTAAATACAGATGATAATATCAAATGGAAAGTTTAGAATATGCTACAGTTTGAGTGCTCACCATAATATGTTTCTGCAGCAATCCCTATACTAAAGATAGTGAGCTTTTGGAGCCACATGTGTGTGTGTACTGTACTTAGCACAATGGGGTTTTGATCCCTAATTGGAGCTTCTTGGTGCAATATCAATACAATACAAAAAACAAAAGGCAATGAAGCAGTAACATTACCACTCATAATGATATGCAGCTCTTCTATAACACTTTTCATCCATAGATCTCAAAGGGCTTGTAAGGAGTGGCAGTGTTTGAATGACCACTGTATAGAGTTCCTTTAATCCAAGGATCTCAAAGCACTTTACAAACCACTAATGAATGAATTTTAGCCACTATACAGTACTGTATCACTGAATAAAGTGATTAACCTATATCTAGACTACCGTGGAACAAACAGTTAAACTGAGTCCCAGTCCTGTATCTTAACCTCAAGTCTAGCTGTAATACCCTTAGAATTCTTTAAAATTGTTTCTCACAATTTTTTATATAAATTGTAACAATGTATGATTTAACCATTGTATGAAGCAAAACACCACATTCTATACTAGTGTGCAATTTTCGGCCACGATAGCTACTTTGGGTTGGGGTGTATGCATATCATATGAGTGTTAAGGAAAAATACATTAAAGATCCTGAGGTTCTCAGATATTACAGTGATGAGAGCCATATAAGTACCATAGATAAATGGCTAATGGACACTATTCAGTTTATTTCAGTCTGTTCAACAAAGAGGGAGCTGTCCATTTACTATGGGTAAGATCAGCCATGTTCACTGTGTCCTTGTTCAATCAATCTTCTGAGGTGTAATTTAGAGGGATAACTATATAATCTTGGAAGTTTTCCATATTCATCTTTTTAAAAGCATTGCAATAGATACTGGATTCACTAAATACATTCCTTCTGTCACTAACAATGCAACCAACACCACTGAAGATCTACTTTGAGCATGCTATGCATGTTAACTCAGACAATTTATAGCCATAGCTGTTCACAGCTGACATCGTGTAGTTCTCAGTATAGTAAATAGCCTTCTTAGGAAGGACAGGAAAACCAACTTAGATAACACTAGGAACAAGTTAAACATAACCTGAATAGAACCAGTAAAGTTCAAAAAGGTTCTCTTAAACTTTTTTCCTTGCCTTGCACCTCTTACTTCTAGCTGGGACTAGAAGTAGAAGGGCAGAAATACTGAAGTTGTGTTTTTTCTTACCCAGCTGGAAGCAACAATTCCAGCAGTCTTATGAGATCCTCTTCTCACCAGACTTTCAGACCAATTTTGCAGACCTAAGAGGTTTACACAGTTCAGGTAAAGTTCAGATAAAAATCCAGAGTCTTACGTTCTTAACAAAAGTGAACTGAACCTTTGAATCTTTTGAATCTCACCCATCATTACTACTTAGACACCTGTAGACCTTTCATCAGACATATTCTTCTACCAGTAAAAAGGAAGAATTAGTTTGTCTAGTGGGAGATTTCCCACTCTACTGGCATTAGAAAAGGTTAAAGCTCAACTGAACTCAGCAATTGAACTCTCTTGGTAACACTTTTTGCTACCGCTACTGTGTTTTTTTTATCAAAGTGGTTTAGTGTGTCTGTTCAGCCTGCTGTGCTTCCAGAAAAAATAGGACTAGATTCTGACAAAGTCCTTATGCAGATGTATAAGGGGGAGGGGGAGCCATACTGCCTACTCCATTGCTTGCATGGCCTCTTCCATTTGCTGTCCCTGAGCACAGGGGTTTTATCTTGGTGCACATCAAAAGAGGCAAGGAGAGGGGACAAGGAGGAAGAGCTATGGTTCCAACAAATTCCCTTGCCATGAAGGTGCCCAGCCACCCCTCTGGGAGAGCACCGGGCCTGAAGAATGATCCCTGAGTTCCCTATGAGGTGGTATAGCTCCACCCAGTCTTTGGATCAGTACATAAATGCCACTATGAGTATATTTACACTTTGAGCTGGGAGTGTAATGTCCAGCTGGGATAGATGTATGAATGCTAGCTCTGATCAAATTAACACACTAAAAATAGCTCACACTGCCACAGCCACATTTCAAAGGGATGGACTAGCCACCCCAAGTACAATCCTGGAACTTACTTGGGGCAACTAGCCCCTACTGCAATAGTTACAAGTCTACTTTAGTGCACTAGCTCAATCAACACTAGCATGCATATGTCTACCCCAGCTAGAAATTATATCTCCAGATCAAAGTGTAGATATACTATATATGTGTTTGATTCACATAACACACCAGAAATAAAACTGCATTGGCATTATACCATCACTCTCTCAAGTGACTGATTTTTTTTTAAAAAAAGCATCACACAAAGTTTCTGTATATCCATCCTTTGGGTCTCTGGTGGGGTGTTCATCCCAAATAAGCCTGAAAAGGGTGACTGTGGGTCAGAAGGGGTTAAGTAACCTGATAACTCACACCTCAGGGAGCTAAGCTTCATGAGTAAGCACTGATTGGTGATGGAGCCCAGCTGAGCAGCCACAGGCAGGACTACTATAAAGCCAGGAGGTCTGCAGCAGAAAGGGAGCTACAGTTTGGAAGCCTGGAGTTGCTCTCTGGATTTAGAGGGAAAGGCAGAGACACGGGAGAGTACAAGCCCTGGGATCCTAGCCCTGAGGGAAGGGCTTACCCAGAAAGATAGTGAAGCAGAAGCCTGATGGGGTGGAGCAGGAAAAGGATCAGGGAAACATTGGCAAGGATTGGGATGCTGGAGACCTTGGTTGTTGATTCAAGGATCCTGGAGCTGAAACCTGGAGTAGTGGGTGGGCGGGCCCGCTTTCTCCTGAAATTGGAGAACTGATAGGTACATCTGTCCAGTGAGACTTTGAGACCCCAGAAAGGGAAAGTATAGTGACCTGGCCAGAGGGCCAAGCCAAAAAAGAGGGAGTAACCAACTTACAAAGTGGAAGCACTGCAACTCCTGGAGCATGAGAGCGGTCACAGCATGAACAAGAGACAGACTGGGGGTGGGAGTGTCAGACTGGGCAGAGCTATTCCCTAGATACAGCCACAAGGAGGCGCTCCAGTTGTGAGTGAATCCTGTTGACCGTCTCTTAGCGAAGCAGATGCCTCTGATCCTCCTCCTATGCATCTCACAAAGGAGTGGGGAGAAGATGCTTGAGCAAAGGGGTCACCTCTGTGGGCTGAACTTGAGGGCAACCTAGGATATTGTTTATTTGCAACAAAATGCCAAACAGATGCACTTGGGAAGGGTAAGCATTGTACACATTTAAAATAATTTAAATATCTTGTTTATCACTTAAATGTCCCACTAATTCTGGACTCTGAAGATGACTTGGAAGCAAAATAAACTGGTAGTGTGACTATTGGTATTTTTGGCTTTAAATTCAGTTTTTATTTTTCCAGCAAGAGGTGCAGTACTAAATAAGCATTTTCAAAGTCTTGACATTGTCAAACCTCCTAAGTGGCCAGTTCAGATGGGGGGGAGTTGAAACTAGCCTGGCAACAGGATCCCAGTGAGTAGAAAGAATATCTGCTTTTTTATCTTGTGTGTGCTGGCACAGGAATGTGTGTTTTTTTTTTTTGTTATTTCTAGTCTTTCTTCTCCAATAGACTTAAATGAGAAAAATCAGATTACAAAATGTTCAGGAACAGTTCTTTTCTTCGGTTTCAGACAGATCTACAAGCCCCGGCTCTGTTAGGAAATCACAGTACCTCTGAATTTCAGAAAACCCCAGTGGCAGGGGGCAAAGGAAATAACCCATTCACAACTCCACTTAGCACTTCTGAAAACCAGACCCATGAAGTGTCCTACAGAGTGACTATCAGATACCCATGCTGGTATAAATTACACTCAATGGAGCTACACTAACTTACACCAGTCAAGAATCTGGCCCTGAATGTGTCACATCTGACTTCTGTACTGATTATCTCTGTTACCAGAGGAGTGAGTTCTGCAACAATGTGTAAAGTTTCCAAGTGTTTTATTCCATTTATCACATGGATATTTCTGATTATATTTTTCAGTAGCATCTTCCAAGCCTGTATCGCTCTTTCATAGAGATGAACTCTGCAAGAAAAAAACATAAGAACGTTGATAACGAAGGAACACAGACTTGTCTTTAAAGGACCTCTTTTTAAACTGCCTTGAAGAGATGGTTGACTGACATTTAAGGTCTAGTCTCTATCTCCCTACTGAAATCTTCCACAATTTAGTCTTCTCCTCCCTCATGGTTAAATGTTGCCCCAGAGAATCGTCAGCCAGGTCATGTTGATACTTCTGTTAAAAATGTGATTTCCCTATTAAGGGCCTGATCCAGTGCCCATTGACTTCAATGGACATTGGTTAGCCAACTGTTTGTTCAGGTAGGTCCGGAACAATCTACTATATAGACTGCAGATGGAATTTCCTTTGGGTTCCAGAAGAGCCTATCACAAAGCCAAGCAAGTAACTTTAATTAAAGAGAACAGAAAAAGAAGCTAGAGGGATATTAGCTCACAATAGTATACCATCACCCAGGCCTCTTCTCACATAACTGTAAAGAAATATGTTTGTGCATTAGAGAGGAACAAATATAGTGCAGAAAGTCAACAAACGAATCTACAAAATAATGTTTAGCACACATGTTTCTCTTTTTATTTTTATTTTTTACTTAAAGGCTTATGTATGGCTCACTGTAGTATCTGAATGCCTCCCTGACATTAAATTTAATCTTCACAGCACCTGGGTGAGGTAGGGAAGTAGCATTATGCCCATATTAAACATTGGGGACTGGGGAACAAAACATATGCTTTGTCCAAGGTTACAGAGGAAGTATGTGATAAAGGTCAGCAAAAATACCAGTTCTCTAGAGTCACAATCCAATGTTTTAACAACACTTCCTCTCCATATCATTATGTTTCCAAAGTATTGTGTAAACATTAACTAGTCTTTTAATTATTCCCAATTTGTAGATAGGGAAACTACAATGTGGTGAGGTTAAGTGACTAGTCCAAGGCCACAGATTGTGAGTAAATGGTAGAATTAGGACTGGACCTCAGGAATTCCTGACTCCAAGACCCCCATACAACACTGTTGATGTTTATGGATTTGTGTTGTCCTGAAAAGACACTTGTAAGATGAGCCTTTTCACCATAGACAAAATTAGTTTGGGTTTTCCAAAACAACCACAAACACCCAATTTTCTGTAAGCTTTTTTTTTTTTAAATGAGGACTGATCAGATTTTAGGAAAACAAAACTCTATTTGATTTTTATAGACTTCTCTGGATTTTCTTGTAGTTTTGTAGCTGCAACAACTGACTGTACCTCCAGTTGTAATATTTCCAGCTTTGTCCCATAAGTGCTAGTTTCTAGTTTAAGCTTCTCAAACAATTTTTCCATGATTAACAAAAGCTAGTTCAATTTATTAAAGGAATTTTGAAAATTAAAATGTTTCTTCATGGGAATTTTGTGAGTTAGTTTGGTCCCCAGATAGCTACATAAAATTATTTTGGGCTCTATTCTGAAGATGGGGATTCAATTGTCAAAAGTGACTTAGTAGTTCAAGTTCCATTTGACTTTTGATGAGATGTGAGCACTAAAACATTATTTTTGTTGATGTTGAGTTTGACTATAACTAAAATTTGAGTACTTTTTAAAAATCCTTAAAATTAAGACTCCAAAACTTGAGAAGCTAAAATAAACAGCCCATTTTCATTTTGACTTTGATTTGCTTTTCCAAGTCTATTGTTAACATTTTTTTCAGATTAAAAAAAAAATTAATTCATTTTGTTTCAGTACTTACATGCCTAACTGTAACCACTATCTGAACACTATAGTGAACAACTGCGTGTCATTAAATACTTCACCAATCAGAAACAGATAAAGAAAATAGTTGCATTTCCTTTCGAAACTCTAATGTCTTGACACTCCATAGTTTATATTCACAAGGATCACGTAGGCTATGTCTACACTGCGCACCTTACAATGGGATGGTAGCTTCATTGACAGAAGAGCGGTTCCCGCCGATGAAGCACTGTCCATACTGGCGCTTTTCATCATTAAAACTTTTGTCATCCAGGGGTGGTTTTTTTTCACAAAAGTTTGAATGATGAAAGTGCAGTGTAGACAAAGCCTTATTTTCTGGTGCTTTCAGTATGTTCTCTTCAGGCTATATTCAAATGCATTTCAGGTTAATTCTATTAAGCGACTATTCTTTAGTGCTAACAAAAGAAATGCAAACATGTTTGATTTCTTAGCATGTTGTGATAATAAAGACAATCTATGCTACACAATGAGAGTTATGTGTAATTGCTTTAGGTACGTAGGGTTAGTAGTTTGCTTGCTTGCAGCCAAAGGTCTGTCCATAACAATATTGTAAAGCACATAGCTTCAAAATAGGAATGGTATATTAATAATAATAAGCAATCAAGTGAATTAAATAGTCTTTAAACTTCTGTTATTAAGGAACAATGTTAGAATATCGAAGATTATCTGAAAAAACATTGTGATCCAGAGATGATATTGGTAACAAAAGAAATGCTAACTTAAACTAGCTGTTATAGGCCAAAGAGCAAAGAAAAATCTGTTTAGAAATGCTAAACTCTATACACATTCTCTAAGCCAAGAATCTATGTTTGTAGGAGTTAAATCAGTTTACTAGTTACCATAAGGAAAGATAATGAGTCATTTCTTCTAAATACAACTTAAAAAGTACAATAAAAGTGCAACTTACAAATGTAGATTTTTTTTTGTTACATAACTTCACTCAAAAACAAAACAATGTGAAACTTTAGAGTCTACAAGTCCATTTAGTCCTACTTCTTGTTCAGACAATCGCTCAGACAAACAAATTTGTTTACATTTGCAGGAGATAATGCTGCCCGCTTCTTATTTACAATGTCACTGAAAGTGAGAACAGGCATTCACATGGCACTTTGGTAGCTGGCGTCGCAAAGTATTTATTTGCCAGATATGCTGAACAGTTGTATGCCCCTTCATGCTTCGGACACCATTCCAGAGGACATGATTCCATGCTCATGATGGGTTCCGCTCAATAATGATCCACAGCACTGCAGATGATGCATGTTCATTTTCATCATTTGAGTCAGATGCCACCAAAAGAAGGTTGATTTTCATTTTTGGTGGTTTGGGTTCTGTAGTTTCTGCATCAGAGTGTTGCTCTCTTAAGACTTCCTATAAGTTAAACTCTGGAATAGGCATCCAAGGTAGATTGTAGAATCCCCATCATTGGAGGGTTTAATGATCAGGTTGGACAGTTCTGTCAGACTTACTTGGTCCTGCCTCAGCACAGGAGGCTGGACTGGATGACCTCTCAAGGTCCCTTCCAGACCTACATTTCTGTGTAGCTAATGGATAAAATATATACGGGGAGATAATGTTTTTTCTGAAAAGATGAAATTTGGTTCTCCTCTTTTCTCCTTATAGTTAGAAAGCTTTTCCTAATATCTAACCTAAATCTCCCTGGCTTCAGATTAAGCCCATTATTTCTTGTCCCACCTTCAGTGGATGATGGAGAACAATTGATCATCGTGCTGTGTTTAACAGCTCTTAACATAGTTGAGGACTGTTATCAGTTTCCCCCCTCAATCTTCTTTTCTCAAGACTAAACGTGCAGCTTTTTTAACTTTTCCTGATAGATAAGGTTTTCTAAACCTTTTATCATTTTTGTTGCTGTCCTCTGGATTCTCTCCAGTTTATCTACATCTTTTCTAAAGTGTGATGTCCAGAATTGGACATAGTACTCCAGCTGAGGCCTCACCAGTGGCAAGTCAAGCTGCACAATTACCTCCCCAGTCTTACATATGATACTTCTGTTAATACACTCCAAAATGTTATTAGCCTTTTCTGCAACTGCATCATATTGTTGACTTGTATTCAATTTCTGATCCACTATAACCCCAAAGATCCTTTTTAGCAGTACTACCACCTAGCTAGTTATTCACATTTAGTAGCTAGACATATGATTTTTCCTTCCTAAATGTCAAATATCAGAGGGGTCACCGTGTTAGTCTGGATCTGTAAAAAGCAACAGAGTCCTGTATTGGAGCATCAGCTTTCGTGTGTGAATGTCCACTTCGTCGGATGCTTCCTAAATGAATTACTTTATGTTTTCTTTGGTGAATTTCATCTTGCTGATTTCAGATCCATTCTCTAATTTGTCATGCTCATTTTGAATTCTAATCCCATCCTCCAGAATGCTTGCAACATCTCCCAGCCTGGTGCCATCCACAAATTTTATAAGCATACACTTTCTCCATTTTCCAAGTCCTTAATTAAAATATTGAATAGTACCAGACCCAGGACTGACCTCCACACCCCACTGATACACCCTCCCAGTTTGACAGCAAACCATTGATAACAATTCTCTGAATACAGTCTTTCAACTAGTTGTGCAGCTACCTTACAATAATTTCATCTAGACCACATTTCCCTAGTTTGTTTATGAGAATGTCGTGTGGGACTGTCAAAAGCCTTACTAAAATCAAGATGTATCACGTCTACTGTCTTCCTCTCTATTCACCAGGCCAGTAACCCTGTCAAAGAAGGGAATTATTATATAATGAATGAGCCACTGAAAATTCCTGCTGCATCTACAGTTTGAGTTTTCAAATTATTTTGCAACTTTTTCACAGTTTTATCCCTATGATATATTTGGTCACTTTATATTAAGGGTATGGTTATAGTTTATAAAGGGTGAGTACATGAATAATAGATATTTTAGTAAATGGTTAATTACTAAAGAATGGTTGCATATAACCATGTCTTATAACTACGTAACACCTTCTATTGTTTTATTTATAATCATGGATAAAATATACTCATGTCTGTAACATGCTTATAACCTATAACTTTATAGAAATATTGGTCACACTTGATATTAAGGTTTTATTTCTAAAGTAACTGCTCAGGAAGAAAATATAGCTGTTGTCTCAGCAGTGCAGTACAACATATATTTTGCTCCAAGGTGGAAGAAACCTTTGATTACAGAATGTCAAACTTACAGGCTCTCCACCAAAAATTAATAGACCTTTCTGTTCAGTTTCCACTTTAATGGGTTACTTTATTTTTTTTAAAAGACAAAGTGTATAGGACATTCCTTGGTCTGTACACACGGTATGAGAAAAAGGAAGAGAGGGGAAGAAATTTTGTATTCAGACAAAGAGTAGCTTACATGCATCAGAGCTTCTTGAATGCCTATTCAGCATTTACCCTTTTTTTAAACTACAACAGAATGAAAGACTAACACTGAAGTAAACAGAAGGTACCAATAAGAGCTGATACTCACTGGAATTCTATAAGCTCAGGAGTTTTAATGGATTTGTCAGGCAACCTACATAATATATTCCAATGACAAATGGTAGATTCCAGAATAAAAAAAAAATGTACACAGGTCAAAATTTTTCAGACTATGGTGCCTAAGGTTAGTCCCTATATCCATATTTAGTCCCTTTTCTGAAAGTGGCTTGATTTTTCTGAGCAGTGAGCACTGAAATCAGTAGGAGTAGCAGATGCTCACATCTTTAAAAATCAGGCCACAATCAAATCCATGATAACAGATTAGATGGACCACTGGTGTGATCCACCACAGCAATTCCTATGAAAATTATTTATTTAGTCCTATCCACTATACTGCCCAAACTGTTTTCATACCAAGGTTGAGGAAGGCCAGGGAGACCACTGGATGGCAAGTGTTGTTAATCATGGATCATTTCCCTACTTAGGTAACCCCTGTTGAAAAGTGAAGAGGAAGGGTATATCAACAGAACCCACATTATTTGGCCAGACATTCCTTTTACTCTCTCTCATCTTCAACACACTCTAGGCCTCAGGTTTTCAAACAAAAACAAAACTGTCGCTATCTGGAAGGCTCCTAGACCACATAAGGATTGAAACCATGGGAAGTTGTGCCAGACTGTAGCTATGCTGAGTTTGGGAAATGCATAGTTTTTTACTGACACAGCTTCAAGAGAATGCTGTTTAACTAGATGCTCATAATGAAAACTAAACTAACAATATCCTGTTGTCTGAAATTGTTTCTAGAAAGGACAATTGTCTAAAGAATTAATGCAAAGAACAAATATGATTTTACCATCAATCATCTAGGGTTAAGTATTTACTACTTTGATACAAGTAAAATAAAGATTACATACACTCATGCAAAAATTATGCTCAGCACAACTGGTTTGTAAATTGGTCCATGTTCCGAGTCACCACCTATCAGTCCTGCTGAGTACCTTTTGGAATGACTGTCCCATGTCAGCACACACACCCCTTGCACATCATAACAAAGTTATTACATCCAAATCCAGGAGATAGCGGGGATGGGTGTGTGTATGTGCTAGAGGTGTAGGGAAGTCCAGACTTTCATATTGTCCGAATTCAATAGCATATCCCAACCATACTGTAGGAAATGGACAAAGAAAATTGCTTGCTAGTTGATCTTTAATTATTTGCCATCAAAAGCTTTCTATTTAATAATAGCCCAGAATTTGACCTGCTGGGCCTGATTCTCCACTGCCTTGCACCTTGTGTTAGTCACTTACCCCTGTGCAAAGAGAAACACTACCAAATCAGAATTTGACACTTACTCACATTTTACATTCACTTTGCAGAAGCATAAACACTCCACAGGATTCTAGGCAATGGAGTTATCAGACCAAGTGGATCAAATTCCATCTATTCCCATTTACTTCCATAGGGGATACCTAGGATTTGACTCAGTAAGTGATTTTATCCATGTGTGCACATGAGCATTCATCAGTTCTGAATAGACTGGTTGATACTGTCTGCTGTTTGCTAAAATGATCTAATTTTATATTGGAAAAGAAGGCATTAAAGATGTCTGCAGACTTACCATAAAAACACAACAAGAAAATCTCAAAAATCCAACATGGCTTTTTCTGCTAGCGTTTGTCACTATACATCTCAAGATCTGGTCTATCTCTTTTTTTCTTAAGAGTGGTGCTTTCCTTTTTTAGTATTATTATCACATGTCACTATCTAGTTGTGTACAGTTTGTGCCATGTAGGCTCTTGATATGATTTATTTTGATAGAGAGCAAGTTGGGTCAAAAGCTATAAATGCTTTTGAACAACTTGTATGTTTTTTTTAAGATCCATTACACTTGAGAAACTTAGATCATTAATACCCCTCGCCAGAGCATGGGAAGTATTGATTCTTTCACTTATTGTCACTACCCACCCGTAGCAGTATATATTAGATTTTTGGGAACTGGCAGTTTGGAACTCTTTACAGTAATGATGAATGGTGTTGAAGAGAAGGTGACACATGAATAAACAATAATAGCACTTGTCTGTCCATCCATCCATCCAGGTATACACTGTGCTCATCCTCGTGGATTCTCTGAGCATTACAAATTCTAAAAATTGTACACACAAAGATCTTAGTTTCTCTCCGTGTCAATAGATTTTTTTCTTACCTCCCAAAATTGCATTGCAACCTAAAAGCAAACATATTTTTAATATGTACATAATGTCCATTGCTGCCAATGAGACAGAGATCTGTCAGTTGGCTTTTTTTTACACATTTATCACAGTTCCCCCCCCACTCTTTTTGCTTGCACTTGTAACATCCCACCACTGCACTGTTAAATACCAGGTATATGAGATTGTAAAAGCATGGTGTAGTGGGGTGGCTGCCCCACTCCTGGATAACAGGGGTTAAAAGCAGCCAGGCTAGTCTGAGTGGGGAAGCAGCCACAGCTGTGGCCAGCTCAATTAGGGCCCACCTGGCCTTGATAAGAGGGCTGTGGGCCAGAAGCTGGGGAGTCTCACTCTAGGCCTGGACTCTAACCCCTTGCCAATGATGAGTGGCCATTACAGACTGCAGTCTGCCCCAGTGAGCGGGGGCTAGATGATGACTGGCAATAGCCACTGAGGCAAGGTGGGTTTAGAGGATTGGGGTTCCCCTGGCAGGGGAGACCCAGAGCATGGACCCAGAGCATAGGTGTACTTCTGGAGGCAGAACCCTGAGGTAAAGAGGCACCAGCATCTGGGAGGGACCGGGGGCCAGCAGCAGGTGAGACACCAGCCTGCAGAGGGCACTCCGTACCCTGGAAAAGAGGGTAATTCCTGAGATGACCATCAGGAGGCGCCGCACCGGTGAGTCGTCGCTATGCTACACATGGCAATCTGAGTAGTAAACTATTAAGTGTTCAGGTCTACAATAAGAAGTACAATATAAGAAACTAGCTAAATAGATTACTGTAGAATATGGATTTTGACAGGTTTAAATGGAGGTGTGAAAGAGTAAGTTCTTGGTTTCAAGTTTTCTGTTATTTCTTAAAATTAGCTGCACTTTTTGTCATTTTTCTTTATGATACACAAGAACTATTCTTTCCCAAACTTGACCCTTATTTTCAGATTAACATATGTACAGGGTGAAAATAACACCTTCATTTGTCACATTTCCTCTACTTTCTTCTAAAGAGTAGACAATTCATGATTTATCAAGTTCTGAACTCCTAGTGTCAACTAGCTTGCTAGTTGCAGTATCAAAAATATATAAATATCTCTTCTTTAGACTAGTGTTCTCTCAGACTTGAATTCTATCTTTGCATCTGACACAGAGTTCCTATATCATGCTAGGCCAGTCACTTACCCCAATTTTTCACAAGTGGTCACTTCTGCTTGTAATTAAAGGCTGTATCACAATACATATACACAAGAGGGCCAAATTACGATTGCTTGAGCTACCATCACTCTGTTTTTTCCTAATTTGAGAGGTGCTTGATTTTGCAACCTGTTAATCCTTAACTTTGTATTTCCTAATTTTTTTATGGTTCAGTTTATTGATGAGTGCAACTTTAACATTAAACAAAGTTTTTTTTGTTTGTATAGGACTCTAATTTACATTACCTTATGCCGCATCTTTGAATTTGGCACATCAACTATAATTATTTTCTCTTTTTTTCAATTTAATCCCCAATAAGAGGTTGATCTGGGATGAACAAGACCATTTGGATGAGGTTGTTCAGTGCTGCTGTCTCCTCACATCTTCAGTGTTGTGATGGTGAGACCTGTTCTGTCAGAGAGATGCCAGTCAGTAAGTCAACAACCACTTGATGGTAAACTATATAAAGAGTAATTGAAGACAGTAGAAACCTGGAGAAATCTCTGTCTAGGTACATATATGGCTCCTCTCATGAAAGTCTCTGAACACCTCTCAAACATTAAATTTATGCTCACAACATCCCACCACCTATATTTTATTATACAGAAGAGGAATTAAGTGATTTGCCCAAGGTCATAATTTTAATGTCAGCCAAAAAATTAAATCTTCTCTTTTAGACACCAGTCAAACTTCATCAGGAACAGATTTGCAAACAGCTACTTTCAATGTGTTTTATATTCACAGAAACTAATTTTGTTTCAGGAATTGAGACTCAGGAAAGAGTCTTCCTTTCTTTGTTCAATGTGTAACCTATTTCTCCCACTTTTCAGAGTTTCTGGTAGTATTTCTATATTTTTGTCCAAAAAAAAATGACCACAGGGCATTCGCATCTCAGGTTACTGCTCCACAGTACTACACTGCCCCTCAGTTCAGTCTACAGGGGTCTGAATAGTGGCACATACTGACTGCTGTTCTGTCTCTTACCTTGGCTGCTGTAATCTACTTTTCAGCTCCGCATAGTCTGCCCTGCCCCCAACTTTTTTTCCATAGCTACTCCTGGTCGTATGCTGCTTTTACATGTACAATTATAAGTAAGGTACAGCTTATTACATTTGGTTCGTTTATGAAGAGGCGGTACACATATTTTATCAAAACGTTTTCAAAACCAAAACTGTAACTTACTTGGAAATACTAAAAACATAATGTTTATATTATAGTAGCATGCAGCAGCCTTAATCTGGATGAAGACTTCACTGTACGAACACTTTAGAAAGACACTGTGCCTGCCCAGAAGTTTTAATTTGTTTGGACAATTTGTTCAATTAAGGGAATGTGTGTCAAAATCTTTGGGATTTTCACCCCACTTTGGGCAAGCGCAAACACACGTGTTCATAAAAAGGTATTTATTCCAGCTTCCTTTATGCTTTAGTTGCTAGGATTTATTTTTTATCCTAACATCACACTACATACACATTGCACTTTCTCCAATCCAAGATGTTGAAGCACAATACTTTCATACTAACTTTGAAAGAATGTTCACGGCTTTATTTTGAACCTTGTTATTTTGATCGTTCTTTATTCTGTCAGCAATGACTAGAATAGGAATGTACTCAGGGGAGAGGAAGGTATGCACCACCATGGAGTCTGTATATTTTCCAAGCTTCCTTACGCTGGGGTTATGACTTTCTCTAAATAGAGTTGTCTAACCTCACTTTCTGTCAGTCATAGAAAAGAAAAGATCTACGTTCAATCTTCATTCAGTCCCTAGGAGAAAAGAGACAAGTCACTCTAACAAAACAAACATAGGAAACCACAGTCAGTCTATTGTGCCACTGAAAAAGATAGAAAATCCATAGCTTTCCACTGTTTTGCTGCCTTCTCAAAGAACCAGGTATATGCAATGTAATAAGATGCACACTTCTCACTTTTCAAGACCCTTATCCCTGGTGCAACTCCATTGAAGTTAATGGAGTTATACCACAAATGAATGTGGCTCATAACTGTGCATCTGTATTGATTATAGGAATAATGAGCTCTTTGAGGTTTCTACATTCAGTAGTGGATGAGAAATAAAGGCTACATAGCCACTTTGTGATCTGCCCTGGGTAAGCCACTAGCTGTAGTGGCCAAAGAGCAGATCAGGAAGGGAGAATTTTGACTGAGTCAAAATCCCTACCCTGGTTTCTCTCCTTCCTCTGGAGGGCCAGATGGAGGGAAGTAACCCATGTAATATATACATCAGCAGATTACTTCCACTTCTGCACCAACACAGCTCTGCTGGCAGGTATCCCTGAGCAAGACGGAGCCAACTCTCTGCCCATTCCCTGCCTCCCTAGCTCTCCACCCACCTGCTTGGGATAGGGAATGAATCCCTCTAGATGTTGATGTTAGGCACAGAGCGAACAACCCTGTCATGTAAAAAACAAAATATGTTATGGAAACAGCGATGGAGAAATCAACCATTACTGTGTGTGATGGCCATCAGGAGTCAATGACCCGTATCACTGCCAATGCTGAAAGCCAAAAGGAAGCCACTGGCATGAAGACTGAAGTGCTCAACACCAAGACAAAGAGGAAGCAGCCATCCAGGAGGCAGAAGAAGATCTTGATATCAACACAGACACCCCAGCTAAAGAAGAGAGAATTCAAGCCATCAAATCCTTAAAAAATGAGAACGCTCCTGGCAAAGATAACTTGAATGTAGAATTGTTCAAGGTAAATCCTAAATTAGCAGCATCTATCCTGGCCCCTCTATTTACATCAGTCTGGGAAAGGGAAAAAGTGCCAGATGAGTGGACCAATGGGGTTATAGTGAAGTTACCAAAGAAAGGAATTCTCAGTGACTGTAATAACTGGCGTGGTATCACACTTTTATCTGTGCCGAGCAAAGTACTGTGTCAGATCATAGTCCAGTGTATATCAGAGGCAGTTGATAGCGTTCTCAGAAAAGAGCAAGCTGGTTTTCAGAAGGGCGTGACTGCACAGACCAGATCTTCACTTTATGATACATAATAGAATAGTGCTTAGAATGGAAATGGCAACTCCACATAAATTTCATAGACTTTGAGAAGCTTTTGATAGCATTCAGAGACCCAGCCTATGGCACATTCTGCGGGCATATGGAATTCCTTACTGTAAAATCAACATCATCAAATTCTTCTATTTCAACTTTACATGCAGTGTTTATCACAGTGAGCTCAGTTTTGAAGTCAAAACAGGAGTACATCAGGGGTGTGTCATGTCTGTAATCCTCTTCAACATTGCCATCGACTGGTAATAAGGCGTAAAACAGAAGACATGCCAAGAGGCATTAAATGGACACTCTTCTCATCCCTTGAAGACCCGGACTTCGCAGATAATGTCACTCTCCTATCACATACCCAACACCATATACAGGAAAAAACAACTTGACTCAACACATTCAGCCAGCAAATTGGACTGAAAATCAACTGCAATAAGACCGATATCATGACCTTTAATATTGCCTCACCATCACCAGTACAGATAGAGGATTATGTTCTTACCAATGTAGAATCACCAATGTACTGACAGCACCATCAGCCAGGACAGTGGAACAAGCCAGGACATCGAGAACAAAATCAATAAAGCCAGGAACATCTTCAGGAGCTTAAATACAGTCTGGAAATCATCAAAATACAACACCAAAACCAAACTCAAGATTTATCAGAGCTGCGTACTTTCAACACTGCTTTATAGTGTAGAATGCTGGGGAATGAGAAAGTATGACATGTCCAAACTGTCTTCATTCCATACAACCTACCTCAGAAAAATCCTCCATATCTTTTGGCCCAGAACAATCTCAAACCAAGATCTATTGACACAGTGCAGCCAAGAGGATCTGAGCACCATCATTGCCAGGAGGCGTTGAAGATGGATCAGTCACGTGCTTCGGATGGAAACTGATTCCGTCACCAGAGTAGCAATAAGATGGACACCTGATGGCAAGCGAAAATGAGGTCACCCGAAAACAACATGGCGAAGAGCTGTGGAAGCCAATTGAAAAACCTGAGGCACAGCTGGGGAACCATTGAAAGACTTGTCAGAAACAGACAGGAGTGGAGGAGCTTTGTCATTGCCCTAAACACCAGAGGCATAATAGGAACATGATAATGAGATGTTGATCTCTCCTGTGGTGCATGCCAGGGAGAGCACAGCCAACACAGGGGAGTAAGAAAGCGCTTGGTGCTTCCTCTCTTCCTTGCACAGATGCATGGGACAAGCACCAATCTTGCCCTACATTATTTTGACACGTTGGTAGTAGGAGTCAGGTTTTTCCCACCAGTTGATGTATCAGGAGCTCCCAGAAGGTGAAGTTTATTTTTTCTTATATTGTTTATACTGAAAATGCAGTGAGTGAAAGGGACTGTTTTGCCAGATTTGAACAAAGGATTCCTGCTACATGAGAGAGAAGAAATGTATGACTGTCCACATCACCAGCATACCTCAACTTCAGCAGAGACCTTCAATACTTATCCTCCTTGTCAGTCCCCACAGACAGAATATCAGTTAGCAACACTTCTATGAATCAATAGAGAATGGTGTTGCATGGACACAGGGGTCCCTGTCCCCCTCTCTCCACATGCAAAGCTCATTACACAATCAGGTCCTACACATGTGATAGGGAAGTGACATCCATTAAACAAATATCCTTACTCCATGCATTGAAATCAAAGTTGCAAACTTAATTAAGTAAAAATTCCGTAAAGGATTTAAACTGTACTTACAACAGAAAGGAAGGGCTACAGGTTCTCTGTGGGCAAAGGGCCTGATCCAAGCCCATTTGAAGTCAATAGACTCCCATGGTAATCACTGGGGCATTGGATTAGCCAAAAAGTCAGCTTTCAAAAACCCCCAGTTTCCCTACTGCCTGAAGCAAAAGAGATCAAAATAAAGGAAATCAGAGCTTTAAATAAATAACATGGGAGAGGAGGGCAGATGGGCAGTGGGGTGTATGTGGGAGAGAAGAACTTGCTTTCCTGGATAAACTAGCTATTATGTTTTTTTTAAAAGCCATCATTCTCAGTGGGCTCACTATTGACCAGTGGCAAGCACCACAGCATATTACTAACATCATTCTCTGGGCACTGAGCAGCTAATTCCTTTCTTTATGTGATCTCTAAATTGGCTTATAGATGCCTTAGGACACTCGGAAGTGAGCCCCAGTCAAACTGGAATGAAGCAGTTTTTCTCCTCAGCTTGGCAGAAGCTTCTCAATGGCCCATTGGGAAAACTACTTTTCCTTATCGCCTTACTGGGGTCACATGTGTACATCCACTATTGATTCTGTCTCTCTCTAAGTTTCATAAGAATATCACCCCTCTCAACAAAAAGTATATAAATACGTTGATTATTGTATACATCTAGTTATGTTGGCCCAGATATACGAGTTCATACTTTCTCATACGGAAACCTATTGCATGAACTAGCAGGACATCCAGAAAGTGGACAGGAACTGTAAATACAGTAGTGACCCACATGTTAAGAAGAATAAGTTAAAGAGGATGGATACACTGTCAAATCATACCCTATCACATAGGTGCTGAAACTAGGGATACTGGGGGTGCTGCCACACCCCCTGGCTTGAAGTGGTTTCCATCATATACAGGGTTTATAGTTTGATTTAATCATTCTCAGAACCCCCACTATACAAATTGTTCCAGCCCCCCTGCCCTACTAATCTAAATTCTTTGCTTGCCACATACATATTTTGTTATATATCTAGCTCTTTGGAACACACCTTTTAGCCTTTGTATGTGTGAGTGTGTGCCACAATTCATCAAACTGCGTAACAAATGGTCAGACTCGGACATCTATGTTTTGGTGCACACTGCACCAGCAGCATCAGGTTGCAAATATAAAACCAGTTTTAGATGAAATTCTCTCATCATGTGAATAACATGCAGATTGCACAACTGGATTTTGTTCAGGGAAAAACTATCCTTTAAACATAATGATTAAGTATAAATCTTGTTTTATAATACAATAGGCAGCAAAACACCAGTCCCAGACTTCTGCCATTTGTGGCCCTGGCTATGTGGTGAGAGGGGTTGGGAAGAAGAGAGCCCTACCCCGATTGGAATTATCCCTATCCAGGTTGCCCTTGCCTACATTTAAATGACACAATTAGTACTAGCTGTGCCCTCTCTACTTTATAGCTAGCAATGGCTGGAGAGGTAGCCAAACTGCTTCCTCCTGGTGCTTAAAAACTTCCAGCTCTGTGCAGAGAGAAGCTGGTGAGGGAAACTGTTCCAGAGCAGGCAGATTTTATATCAGAGAAGTGAGATAGGGAGGGAGAGAGGAAGTGGAAGAGCTACCACTTTCACCAGAGGATTGCGGGGGAGCAGAGGCAGAGGTTGAGGCCAGCAGCTCTGAGATTAATCTGCTCCCTCCTCAGCTCTTCTCTCCTGTGACTAATGTCAGTCTCCTGCTCCCTCACTCCCCTCCAACCTGAAAACTCCTGTGCAGCTCAGCTTCTGGTCTCAGCGAGGGAGGGGCAGAAAGGAGCAGGGGGCTCAACGCTGACCCTGGAAAGTTTCCTTTTCCCCTCATCTGCTAGCCAGTAGCTTATGGCTCAGAGAACACTGCCTAAGGATACAGAGAGCAGGACTGGGAGCCTGCACTGGATTCAGCACAGTACCACGTACACGGCTGAAGCTGAGAGGTTTGTTTTGGGATAGTGGGGTTGAAACAAATAATCACAATGTACTCAAAAGAGAGAGCTGGGAATCTATTTTAAGTCATGGTTAAAGAACTCCATTTGTTTTCAGTTTTTTTTAATTAGATGTGCTAAATGTTGTTTATAATGAATGAGACACTTAAATGCTATTTATTCTCACTACTATATTCCAGCGCACTTTACAAACAAACAACCCTCAGAACACTCAAGTGAGGGAAATATCTTTTCTCCTAATTTTACAGTTACACTTATTTTATTCTCGAATATTTTCATAAAAATATGTGCACAATTTCTCCCCCCACCCTTATCTTTATCATACACTCACCATTTCCTTACTTTTCTTAGTGACTTGTGTTCTTCCTCATTCAAAACTTAACTGGCACTTCATTAGTGTTGCTAATCATTGCCTTCTGTAAAAACAGCATCTCCCTAATGAACCTGAGTTATGGGGAGAAGTGACTAGTGCCAGCTGGAAAATTACATAGAGACAAGGACTGATTTTAAACTTTTACCGCTGGTTTATAAGCCCTTGAGTGACAGATCAGTTTATGTATCAGAGGGGTAGCCGTGTTAGTCTGAATCTGTAAAAAGCAACAGAGGGTCCTGTGGCACCTTTGAGACTAACAGAAGTACTGGGAGCATAAGCTTTCGTGGGTCAGAACCTCACTTCTTCAGATGCAAGATGAATTTTAAACTACTTCAGGTAGAGACTTATTCTCAAGATTGCTATGAGTCAAATTGTGCTCAATTCATTCACATGAGCAGCTGCACTGAAGTCAATATGTGTATTGGCAGCAGGTTTTGCCTCTATATGTGATCCTTTGTCCAACAGGTGCAGATGTGAAAGTTCTCTCTAAGTAAAAGAACTGTACTGTGATGTTTGGAGTTCAACCCAGATCAGTAAGGCATTGTGTCACCACCTGCCCTGCAACTCTGGGTACCTTAAATGCTTTCTGCTATGGCTCACAGCCCTGACACCGACAGCCAGCCTACAAACATGCAGATCACACCCTGAGTTCCACTGCCCAGTTACTTTTTTGCAGAATGACCCCAATGACTGCCCTGTCCCAAATTTCCCCAAAGCCATCTAATGTGACAATCTGCTAGGGTTCCCAGAATTGTGAATTACTGTATTACCCTGTCAACCTCTGTAAGTGAGAGTTTTGCTACTGCTAAACTGTGTGACAACTCCCTGACACACCAACATGTCTTCCTTGCCACCCAACCCTTCAGGTCTCTGCCAGTCCAAACCTTTCCCGGCAGGTAACACACAGTGATTTCCAATACCTGAATTCCCCAGAGTTATCTCCCTGCAGTGTCCAGCCCTCTCCTAGAACATTTGCAGAAGCTCTAAAATTCATTGCTTCAGAGACAATCCACTGCAATGCATTGATTTAATGGAGATTAACAATCAATCACAGCGCTGAATTGGTATCTAGTAAACGTAAAACAAATTTATTTAGCACAAGGAATAGGATTAATTGATACCAAGTATAAGGTATAAAGATAGAAAGGGTTACAAGCAAACAAATATTAAGAAAAATATGCTTCTAAGACTAAACTCTGATTAAAGAAGTGTTTCTCACCAAGTCTCTTTCCCAGCATGGCTACCCAGATCTCTGACCAGGACCCTTCACAGAACTCAAAGTGCTTGGTTCCTTTATCTCCTCAGGTGTAGGACCTGTCTTCCTCCCCTACCCTATATCACCCATATTGCCCCAAAGTTCATTGTCTCTGATTCAAGAGTGAGGAAGGGTTCCTGCTGTTCTTACCATCCCCCTGCTGATTAGTATGTAAATAGGGCTTCCATTGTCTTAATTCCATAATGCTTAATTTACATTGAAAATGGGTAGATAGCTATCTTCTCTTCTGTCTGGGAGAAAACCTGTTTCTCACTGTGTTTGGTCACAGACTTTAAACCATAATATCAATGAGTATCCATAAATGCCTTAAACAATGTTAACACATACATTTCACAATAATATTAATCACCAGTGTGTAACAGGCCTTCATGAAAGATTTTACAAGATACACTTTTATAATACAGTGATATTGTATACAATCAGTTGATTCAATTGTTTATCGTTTGAGGTTCAGACCCTCTGTCTTTATAGACCAGTAAACGTTTGAATGTATTCTCCAATAAAGTTCCTTTTCTCCTCCTGGGAAGAGATGCCAGGTGGTCTGGGGAAGGCTTCATGCTGGTTCCCCCCAGCTTGTTAGCTTTGTTTATCTTTGGAAATGTTCCTTCATTGTCTCTGTCTGATGACCAAGCTGTTCAGACAAGGTGATTCTGGCGCTAGAATGTCTGGGCCTAATCAGGTAAAGAATGTGAGTGAAGCCAAACAGCAAGAATTAAGATGTTTGTACACCAATGCGAGGAGCCTAGGTAACAAAATGGAGGAACTAGAGTTACTGGTGCAGGAAGTGAGATATTATAGGGACAACGGAAACATGGTGGAATAGTAGTCATAACTGGAGTACAGGTATTGAAGGGTATGTGCTGTTTAGGAAAGACATAAATAAAGGCAAAGGTGGTGGAGTAGCATTGTATATCAATGATGAGGTAGACTGTAAAGAAATAAGAAGGGATGGAATGGAAAAGACAGTCTGTCTGGGCAAAAATTACATTGGGGAAGAAAGCTAATAAAGCCTCCTCTGGGATAGTGCTTGGGGTGTGCTATAGACCGCCAGGATCTGATTTGGATATGGATAAAGAGCTTTTTAATGTTTTTAATGAAGTAAATTATAATAGGAATTGTGTGATCATGGTAGACTTTAACTTCCCAGATATAGACTGGAGGACAAGTGCTAGTAATAATAATAGGGCTCAGATTTTCCTAGATGCGATAGCTGATGGATTCCTTCACCAAGTAGTTGCTGAACCAACAAGAGGGGATGCCATTTTAGATTTGATTTTGGTGAGTAATGAGGACCTCATAGAAGAAATGGTTGTAGGGGACAACCTTGGTTCGAGCGACCATGAGCTAATTAAGTTTAAACTAAATGGAAGGATAAACACAAATAGATCTGTGACTAGGGTTTTTTATTTCAAAAGGGCTAACTTTAAAAAAATTAAGAAAATTAGTTAGGGAAGTGGATTGGACTGAAGAACGTGGGGATCTAAAGGTGGAGGAGGCCTGGAATTACTTCAAGTCAAAATTGCAGAAACTATCAGAAGCCTGCATCCCAAGAAAGGGGAAAAAAATCATAGGCAGGAGTTGTAGACCAAGCTGAATGAGCAAGCATCTCAGAGAGGTGATTAAGAAAAAGCAGAAAGCCTACAAGGAGTGGAAGATGGGAGTGATCAGCAAGGAAAGCTACCTTATTGAGGTCAGAACATGTAGCGATAAAGTGAGAAAGGCCAAAAGCCATGTAGAGTTGGACCTTGCAAAGGGAATTAAAACCAATAGTAAAAGGTTATATATATATATATAAGAAAATATAGAAAGAAGTGGGACCGCTAAACACTGAGGTTGGAGTGGAGGTTAAGGATAATCTAGGCATGGCTCAATATCTAAACAAATACTTTGCCTTAATCTTTAATGAGGCTAATGAGGAGCTTAGGGATAATGGTAGGATGACAAATAGGAATGAGGATATGGAGGTAGATATTACCCCATCCGAGGTAGAAGCCAAACTTGAACAGCTTAGTGGGACTAAATCGGGGGCCCAGATAATCTTCATCCAAGAATATTAAAGGAACTGGCACATGAAATTGCAAGCCCATTAGCAAGAATTTAATGAATCTGTAAACTCAGGGGTTGTACCATATGACTGGAGAATTGCTAACATAGTTCCTATCTTTAAGAAAGGGAAAAAACGTGATCCGGGCAACTACAGGCCTGTTAGCTTGACATTTGTAGTATGCAAGTTCTTGGAAAAAAATTTGAAGGAGAAAGTAGTTAAGGACATTGAGGTCAACGGTAATTGGGACAAATTACAGTGAAACCCTGCTATAACGTGATGTTTGGGGTCCAAAAAATTGCATCACGATAAATGCGGGCTCACAGTATAGCGAGATTTCAAGCCGGTCAGTTGAAGTCAGTGGTCCCCAAGGTGGCGCATTGATGTGCGCCACCTAGTGCCTCATACCAAGCAGGGGAGAGAAGCCGCAGCCCCGCACCTGCCGGGGACAGCGAACTCCGAGGCTGCGGGCACCTGTGTTCTCTGTCCCTAGCAGGCGTGGGGCCCTGGTTCCTCTCTGGCTTCTCCGGGGCTGCGGGCGCCGGTGCTCTCTGTCCCCGGCAGGCGCGGGGCCGCGGCTGCTTGGAGAGAAGCCACAGCCCCGCACTTGCCGGGGACAGTGAGCACCGGTGCCTGCAGCCCTGGAGGTCTCTGTACCTGGGAGGTGCAGGGCCGTGGCTTCTCTTGGGCTGCAGGCGCCGGTGCTCTGTCCCTGGCAGGCCGGAGAGAAGCCATGGCCCTGCGTCTGCCAGTGACAGAGAATTCCAAAATAAGTCTTGAAAAATTGTTGGTGCCCGCCACACTCTTCTCAAAACATGAATGTGCTTCTGCCCACAAAAAGGTTGGGGACCACTGGTTTAAGTCTTGTAAAAAAAACCAACGGTTATCCCAGCCTGTTTTAAACACAACAGTAGTAATTTAATTAAATGTACATGAAAGAAACGTTAAATCAACTATAATACAGTACTGTATACTGTACTAATCATTGCGCAGAGTGCAAAGTCAATCTGGTTGCATGACTTCATACTGTAATTTTAAATGTCATCACTTCTTAAAAAAGCTATCTAGTGTGGTCTGCTTATTTCCTGCGGACTGTTGGCTTCTAGCAAAGTCAAGTATGCTTCTGAGTTGGAGGATTTTGATGCTCTCCACGTCTTGAGTTTCCAGCCACCTCAAACTGGCTTCTAGGTGTTTTACTGCCACAGACACTTTTGGTGGGGGAGTTGAGGTGCCATCATCATTGTCGTCGTCATTATCGCCACTGGTTTTGGGTTCTGGTGGTGCAGCCTCATTCTTCCTGCTTACATTTGCAACAATTTCTTCATCTCAGATGTGTTCATATATGGGGCAGATGTCATCTGCTGAAAACCAGTTGAGGATATCATGATGACTGTGCTCATATTCTTGGAGTGCTTCTTTGGCTAAACATACGTCGTCTTCAATGAATCTTGTAAATTCAGGCTCGTCGTCATTGCCATCATCATATGTAGAAGATGGAAAAGCTGGACCAAGACCCTTTATCCAGCACCATTGAATGCAACGTGCAGAGATAGCATCCCAGGCTTTCCCGCCGAGGTGACAAACTTCTTTCAAGTTGAATGATGCCGGTGATGTGTGGACAGAGGAGTTGTTACCCGCTACCATCCACTTGATCATTTCCCAATGATAGTTTTGTTTAAATACCTATATGATGCCTTGGTCCAGTGGCTGGATTTCTGATGTAGTGTTCTTCAGGAGATAAGAGACTTTAATCTTGCCGTCACGACTGACAAGATTTTCTGCTGGGAGGTGGACAGGGCAATTATCCAGCAGGAGGAGAGCTTTTTCCTCCTGCTTCAGTTTTTGCAAATGAGCCTGAACGGCTGGCACGAAAGTTTTATGGAACCAGTCTTTAAATATGGAGCTATTCATCCATGCATTCTTGCTGTTGGTGTATTCAAAGGGAAGGGCTTTCATATTAACATGATGAAAACATCTGGGAGACCTCGCTTTTCCGATCATCAGAGGTCTGAGTTTGTGGCTGCCAGACTTGTTGACGCAAAACAAGAGAGTGACTCAGTCCTTTCTCTGCTTAAAGCCTTCTCGTTTGTGACTGTCAGTCTTGGTTGCGAGGGTGCGATCGGGTAACATTTTAAAGCATAAACCAGTCTCGTCGCAGTTGTAAACTTGATCGGCTACGTAGCAACCTTCCTCCAGCAACTTTTTAAGCTCAATTGGGTAGGAATCAGCAGCCTCTTTATCAGCTGAGTGGATTTCCCCAGACACAAGAACTTGGTGTATAGTGAGCCTTTTCTTGAATCTGTCCAGACAGCCGTTACTCGCCTTAAATTTGGATTAATTTCCATTGATAAGGCGATCAAATTTCTCTGCTTGAGCTTTCAGAATAGGGCCAGAAATAGGAACTCCTTCTTAGTGAGCCTGGACAAACCATTGATACAAGGCTGAATCTAGGCTTTCGTCATTAGCAAACTTGACCTTTTTGCGCTGTACACCAGTTTCCTCTTCAAGAATGCAGGGTAGGCTATGGAGCTTTTCTTCTTTCTTTGTTTCCCACCCTCGCAGAGTGGACTCGCTAATTCCTAGATCTCTAGCAAGCTGAGTTTGTTGTTTGCCCTTCTTTAGTTGATCCAGGGCGTACAATTTCTCTCGGGCAGAAAATGACTTGTTTGCGAACTGGCATATCCATAACGGTAAAATATTTTTTAAAATACAGCATAGGAAATTAATAACAACTTCATAGACAAACAACATACACATGTACTGTACAACCTGAGAACTACAGTAAGTGCAATGGATCTGCAATGGCCACAAGTCACTTTATCCTATAAGGCTGGAAAAACACGGTTTATTTCTAAATGTTGTAAAAAGTACTGTACAATATTCTGGCAAAACACGAACAGTATTATGACAGTGGTCCCCAACCTTTTTGTGGGCAGTAACACATTCATGTTTTAAGAAGAGTGTGGTGGGAGCCGACTTATTTTGCAGTTCTCTGTCACTGGCAGGCGCGGGGCCGTGGCTTCTCTCCAGCCTGCCAGGGACAGAGAGTCCTGGCACCTGCAGCCCCGGAGAAGCCGGAGAGGAGCCGCGGCTCCACGCCTGCCGGGGAGAGTGAGCACCGGCGCCTGCTGCCCTGGAGTTCTCTGTCCCCAGCAGGCGCGGGGCTTTGGCTTCTCTCCAAGCTGGAGAGGAGCCGTGTCCCTGTGCCTGCCGGGGACAGAGCACCGGTGCTCGCAGCCTCAGAGTTCTCTGTCCCCAGCAGGCGTGGGGCTGCAGCTTCTCTCCCCTGCTGGGCACTAGGTGGGGGCACATCAATGTCCTGGTGGGCGCCATGGCGTTGGGGACCACTGGTACAGTACAGTATTAGGCCTTAAAGGGGAGCCAACTTATGATTGTGTTATATGCGATTTCGCGTTATGGTGGGGCTCGTTATTGCGAGGTTGTACTGTACAACATGGTTTTACAAAAGGTAGATCATGCCAAACCAACCTGATCTCCTCCTTTGAGAAGGTAACAGATTTTTTAAACAAAGGAAACACAGTGGATCTAATTTACCTGGATTTCAGTAAGGCATTTGATATGGTTCTACATGGGGAATTATTAGCTAAATTGGAAAAGATGGGGATCAATATGAAAATTGAAAGGTGGATAAGGAACTGATTAAAGGGGAGACTACAACAGGTTGTACTGAAAGGTGAACTGTCAGGCTGGAGGGAGGTTACTAGTGGAGTTCCTCAAGGATCGGTTTTGGGACCAATCTTATTTAATCTTTTTATTACTGACCTTGGCACAAAAAGTGGGAATGTGCTAATAAAGTTTGCGGATGAAACAAAGCTGGGAGGTATTGCCAATACAGAGAAGGACCGGGATATTGTACAGGAAGATCTGGATGACCTCGTAAACTGGAATAATAGTAATAGGATGAAATTTAATAGTGAAAAGTGCAAGGTCATGCATTTAGGGATTAATAACAAGAATTATTGTTATAAGTTGGGGACGCATCAGTTGGAAGTAACAGAGGAGGAGAAGGACCTCGGAGTATTGGTTGATCACAGGATGACTGTGAGCCGCCAATGTGATATGGCCATTAAAAAAGTGAATTTGGTCTTGGGATGCATCAGGCGAGGTATTTCCAGTAGAGATAAGGAGGTGTTAGTACCATTATACAAGGCACTGGTGAAACCTCATCTGGAATACTGTGTGCAGTTCTGGTCTTCCCTGTTTAAGAAGGATGAATTCAAACTGGAACAGGTACAGAGAAGGGCTACGATGATCCGAGGAATGGAAAACCCGTCTTATGAAAGGAGACTCAAAGAGCTTGGCTTGTTTAGTCTAACCAAAAGAAGGCGGAGGGGAGATATGACTGCTCTCTACAAATATATCAGAGGAATAAATACCAGGGCGGGAGAGGAATTATTTAAGCTCAGTACCAATATGGACACAAGAACAAATGGTTATAAACTGTTCATCAGGAAGTTTAAACTTGAAATTAGATGAAGATTTCTAACCATCAGAGGAGTGAAGTTCTGGAACAGCCTTCCAAGGGGATCAGTGGGGGCAAAAGACATATCTGGCTTCAAGACTAAGCTTGATAAGCTTATGGAGGGGATGGAATAATGAGAATGGTCTTTGACTATTAGCGGTAAATATGCCCAATGGCTTGTGATGGGATATTAGATGGGGTGGTATCTGAGTTACTACAGAGAATTCTTTTCTGGGTGTCTGGCTGGTGAGTCTTGCCCACATGCTCAGGGTTTAGCTGATCACCATATTTGGGGTTGGGAAGGAATTTTCCTCCAGGGCAGACTGGCAGAGGCCCTGGGGTTTTTTTGCCTTCCTTTGCAGCGTGGGGCACAGGTCACTTGCTGGAAGATTCTCTGCACCTTGAAGTCTTTAAACCATGATTTGAGGACTTCAATGATCTCAGACACAGGTTTGATAAAGGAGTGGGTGGGTGAGATTCTGTAGCCTGCATTGTGTAGGAAGTCAGACTAGATGATCATAATGGTCTCTTCTGATCTTAAAGTCTATGAAAGCAAATACACATTCCTTTGTCTAAGGCATGCCAGGTTTATTCACTGCTTGCCAGACATTTTAAGAACATAATTCTAGTACATACATCACACAGAATTATTAATGATCAGTGAGCTATTTGTTTTCCAATGATGTATTATATGCCACCTTTTGGGTATACATCATAACAATATGTAACGTTTGGTGAGTATGTCAGGCCTGACGAGAATTGCTGACGCAGAGTAGTAAACCGCTAAGGGGCTTCTGTGTCACATATACACAGTATATACTTTTGCTTCTGCAGAAGTGAACTCAATCAACTTTTTGGGAACACGTTAAAAGGATGCTGTGAATTAGAGCATGTTTTTTAACAAAATGTTCTGTTATTTGACACGTTATATTAACTGAAAATGTAATGTAAACACTGATTTACTCTTCACTTTTTAGCCATTTTTTTTTCTTTTAGCTGGGACAATCCAAATAGAGCAGTTAGTTCCACTTTTGCTTGCAGTCACAGTTTCTAATCCAACTGCATTATCAAGTTCTCATACACTCCCAGGAGGCACTCTCAGCATCTTAAGGGTCAGACATTCTTTCTGTATTAAAACTAGTTTTTAGCAATAGTTTAATAGTCTTTGTAAACTCAGTTGGCTTGAAGTGGCAGAGAGAGCAACAACTTGCAAATCAATGAAAAGGCATCTTCCCACCATAAATGACCTTCAAATGAGGATTGTTAAACAGGAGGCTCAGTTTAATGAGAAGAGTATGCCCTTTCTGTTCTACTTGCATAATCAATTAATGGAAGTGCTATATGAAAATAACCAAATAATTATGAAAAATTCAAGTGTTTAATCCTAGCTTCAAAATGAAATGCTTTTTTTTTTTTTCATTTGGACAGTAACATGTAATTTACCTTGGGGGGAAAAAGCCTTAGTAATAAAACGGAGACCTTGCAGAATGGTGATGTAGAAAAGCTCATTAAGTAGTATTAACCAGTTGACCTATTGTACTTTGTCAGAAATGAAGGTACATATTGGCCTTGATCCTACAAGGATCCTTGATCCTATTGTGCTCGGTAGGGATTGCTTGGTGGTTGCATTCCAGTGCAACTATAAATGGAGGAAGTGTGTGGGAATATGACTTTAGCTGTACTCCTCCACATTGAATAGAATTAAGTTTCAAGCCTTGCGTACTTGCTCCCTTAACTGAACGGCGACCATCCATCTTGAAAGACAACAGTGTAAGTGCCAAAGGAGTTACTATGTATTGTGCTACAGCATCACGAGAAGCTAAAAAGTCCTATTCTCGAGCAACAGTCAAGCAATGGCAGCAAATATCTTCAATGGCCAGTGATGGGACACTAGATGGGGAGGGCTCTGAGTTACTACAGAGACTTCTTTTCCAGGTGTCTGACTGGTGGGTCTTGCCCACATGCTCAGGGTCTAACTGATCACCATATTTGGGCTGGGAAGTAATTTTCCCCAGGTCAGATTGGCAGGGACCCTGGGGAGGGGGGGTTCGCCTTCTTCTTCAGCATGGAGCACAGGTCACATGCAGGCATGAACTAGTGTAAATGGTGGATTCTCTATAACTTGAAGTCTTTAAACTATGTTTTGAGGACTTCCGTAACTCAGCCAGAGACGAGGGGCCTATTACAGGAGGTGGTCGGTGAGGTCCTGTGGCATGCAATATGTAGGAGATCAGACTCTATGATCATGATGGTCCCTTCTGGCCTTAAAGTCTATGAGCCTTTGCCAGAGATAATGCAGTCATAAGGCACAGAGCCAAAAGATGAAACAGACTATGAGAGTTTGAGGCCTGTTGTGCTTTCCTTTTCATTTCCTCCTCTCTCAGTCATCTCTCCAGTTTCTTTAATTCCCTGGTGCAGCACAGCCCTCCTGTGTAGTCTATTGTTGGTGCATCTTCCCAGCTTGCTGTGGTAATGTTGAAAATTGTCAAGTCCCTCTTGGAAACACCCTTTTCCTTGAGCCTAGGTCAGCCCAGTAGCATCCACAAGTTCTCCATAAAGGAGATCCTTTGGAATGTGTCCATCATCTATCTGGTGCAGATGACCACTTCAACCGAGACATCTGTGTTTGAGAATAGGGATCAGACTTTGTAATTTTGCTTTCTCAAGTACTTCAGTATCAGGAACTTTGGTTTCCTATTTAGAATATGGCAAAAATAGTGGAAATGGTAGGTGTTTAGTATTTTTTCATATCTGCTGTAGGTGGTCCAGGTCTTGCCACCATGCGGCAGTATGCTTAATATGCATGCCAGATAGTCCCAAATCTTGGTGTCCAATGACAGTATATCTCAGAGGTGCTTGGTCTGTTAGCCAAATGTGATGGATGCCTTCTCAATGAAAGAATTAAGCTTGTCATCTAGATATGTCATCCAATACCATTGATCCTAGGTAGCAGAACTTGTGCATAACTTCTAGTATGGTGCCCTCCATTAAAATTTCTGGTGCAGTCAACACATCTTGTACCATAATCATTGTCTTCTTTGGACTGATGGGTAGAGTCCAAAATTCATCAAAAAGGTAGCACAAAGCTATTGCAAAGTTGCTGGAGCACCTCTTCGCTGTGTGAGCTGAGCACTGTGCCATCAGGAAAAAGAAGTTTGCTTATCAGCAGATGTTTGACTTTAACTTTTGTTCTTAGAGGACCAATGTTGAAGAGTTTTCCATCTGATCTTGTATGGAGCTTTACACCCTCAGTGCTAGATGAGAAAGCAGCAGAGAGAAGAATATAGCAAAGAGTGCTGGTGCAAAAGACATCCCTGTTTCACACCACTGTGAATTTCAAAGCTATCAGATTGGTCAACATCATACTGAACTGTCATCTTCATGCCATCATGGAAGAATCAAATCAGACTGAGGAGGATTTGGTGGCCACCAGTTCTCTCTAGCATTTGGAAAAGGCCCCTTCTACTGACCAGCTCAAAAGCCTTTGTAAGATCTATGAAGGCTATGTAGAGAGGTTTTCCTTGTTCTTGAAACTTTTCTGGCAATTGCCTTATTGCCAAGACCATGTCAATATTTGATTTTCTGGTATGGAAGCTGCACTGATTCTTTGGGATATACACATTCAGCAAGAACTCTCAGTTTTTTGAGAATGACCCATGTAAATATCTTACCAGAAACACTAAGGAGAGAAATTCCTCTGTTGTTGTTGCAGTCACTTCAATCTGCTTTGTTTTTATACAGATTTATGATGTTGGCATTCTTCATGTCTTGTGGTACCCCTCCTTTCCTCCAGCAGGCAAGCAAGACATTGTACAGATATTTAAGCACAGCCTGTCCTCCTTGTTTCAATACTTCAGCTGGAGTTCCATATTTTCCAGTAGCCTTTTCTGGTGCTGGGGAAGTGATTGCCTTTTCAAGCTCATTTATAGATAGTTCTATATCAAGTTCAATCATCTGGTGCCTGGGGATCACATTTAGTGCTGTTTCAGAAACAGTGGTTTCATATGAATAGAGTTCATGATAATATTCCACCCAGCATTATCTGTCAATGATGATGTCTCCATTAAAATATGTGAGTGTGGTAATTTTCTTGGCTGAAGGACCTATTGCTTTCTTGATTCCGTCATGAATATCTCTTATATCTCTATTCTCTAACGACATGTGTATATTCTCACATAATTTGAGCCAGTAGGGTGGAGCATATTGCCTTGCTGTTCATTACAATACACTCTTGGCCAATCTGAGGTTAGCATGCCTCAGGAGAGGGGTTCATGTTATGGTGCTGATACACTGTGCATTTTGCTTCAATAACTGGAATAATTTCTTCAGAGTATGCTGCAAGCCAGTCTTTTTCTTATACAGGCTTTTTACCAAAATCTAAAGTTGCAGCAGTACTGTATAGACATTCATTCTGAATGTTTTCTATGCTACATCAACATTCAGGGAAGATGCAATCAATGACACAGCTTCCTTGAGATTTGTAATTAATTGGAGACTCCTTCATTGGTATTTTGTGTTGTTGCCCACACATGAATATCAACAACATTGTGTGGTACAATGGGACTTCTGTAGTGAAAGCTTTATTTTGCAGCATAAAAGCGTATGGTCTGTGTTACAGTCTGCATTGTAGATGTTCTCTATGGGTGACAACTAAATCCAGTTGGTGCCAGTGTCCAGCTCTGAAGACTGTCTGGTGAGGACTGCCTTGGAAATGTGTTGATAATGCACAGTCCTCTATGGGGGCAGAGCTTCAGTAGTCTTTGCACACTGTCATTCATTTCCCCCACTCTATGGTGGCCAATGCATAGTAGTCACATCTTTTGACCTGAGCTGACTCTAGCATTGAAGTGTCCCAGCAGATAGCTTCCACTAGGTGAGTGACTCTGTTGATTGAAGAGAAGGACTTTTTCTGAGATAAAAGAAAGTGTTCCGGCATATGTACTGATGATGCTGGCAAAGCCACCTGTGGTAGATAATACTAGTGATGCGATACATTTTGATGTTTCAACGGGATATTTGACCATGGCTACTAATGAATGTTTGACTGTAAAAGTCATCCTGAGTTTGCTGTGGTCTTGTTTGTTTGTTTTTTTTCTTTCCAGAAACAGGTGTAATGCATATCACACACACAGAGCCTGCGTCAACTAGTCTAGTTTCAGAGGTGGTGGCTACATGAATGTCAAGCATCTCCAGCTCTTTGTCAATGATGACAGACTTTGTAGGGTCACGGACCTCCTCTAGAACATTTGACATACCAAAGCACATTGACCTCACATTCCAACAGACAAGTTTGACGAGGGTGACCATCGTACTCGAACCTTCAGCATGTCCACATAGGCAGGAAAAAATAAGGAGACAGAGACTTGCTTTAGAACTAAAGCCCCTCTCTGACTAGACCCAAAAGCTTGGAGACCAACGCATTTGGAAGCCAGCACCACTGCAGGAGTTGCCATAGGGCAGAGCTGAGTTGTAATTCCAACCACTTGGAAATTTTTCCCCAGTGGATTTAGTTCAGGGTATTCTCCCCTAGCCTTTGTTCAGCCAAGACCTAGCTTTAAAGCATCAGCTCTAGATGGAATTACTCCTTTGTGGTTGATATTTTTCATTCCAATGGGTATGTGGCATGCTCCCTACCCTTCAGTGAGGGGTGTGGTTCCCAGTTTAGTCACCAGGCAGCAGGTTGTACTGGATTATCAGTGGTACCAGTTGCAGGCATTCCATGCCTGATCTGACCATCTTGTAAGCTTGTTCCCTTACACTCAGGAATTTAGGTTAAAATGTGTGTGTAGTATGAGCAGAGAGTGGGTGTGATTGATGATACCTGTGTTTAAATGGAATTTTCAGTGTGCAAATGACTCACTTCACGATGCACCGGAGCGGATTAAAAAAATAGAGTATTTAAATTACAATAAGTTTTTCTTTAAAAAAATAAAGCTGTTTAAAATGAAATCTGAATATAATACAAAATATGTTAAGGTCTAAACCTACTATCTCTTAGTATCAGAGTCTTAGTATCACTAATTGTGTTAGTCTGAATCTGTAAAAAGCAACAGAGGGTCCTGTGGCACCTTTAAGACTAACAGAAGTATTGGGAGCATAAGCTTTCGTGGGTAAGAACCTCACTTCTTCAGATGCAATCTCTTAAAATATTTAAAGAAAAAAATTATATTGAATCCATGAACTTTAAGTTCAAGGCTGCTTTTTTAAATAAAGAAAGATGTTTCCCCCCGTTTCTAACTTTTTTGATGTCAAGCTTAATCAATACAGCACAATAGGTCATGTACCGTATTAAGGGCTTGATCCTGGATGTACTGGGTGCAAAGTCATCATAGGCACTAGAACCAGCCTCTGACTCCAGGAGACACCATTATGTAGCTCATCATGATCATCCACTGAGCCCAGCTGGGTGGTCTCATACTCCTATTTTATAGCTTTTCCCTACCTGAACTCTGATGGGCTAAGTTCTCAATTTAAAGACTGTCACCAGTGGAAGTTACTAGGTAAGCGCCTGGAACAAGAGTTCATTGAAGTGCTAAACCAGCTTTTGACAGCAGTAGTCTCTTCTGCAGGAATAGAATAAATATTTTCTTCATTTGGACTAATTGATTAAAAGTTGAGAAATCGACTGGGAGTTCAGAAAGCAGGAAAACGTATCTTTCTCTTCTAGCCTATGAATAAAAATGAGGAAGGAGAAGATAAATTTGAAGGACAGCCTGAGTAGCTTAGGAGACAGTCTCAGTTTCAAGAGATTTACCGCTGGTTTCCACTATATAGTTAGGTCCACTTATGTACATGACTCAGGGCTGTGAAAAATGTCATACCCTGTGTGACATAGTTAACGTGACCTAAGCTTCAGTGTAGACACCATTAGACAGAAGAATTCTTCCATTGACTTCGCTACCCACTCTTTCAGAGGTGGATTTATTGTGATGAAAGAACCCCTTCTGTCCCTGTAGTAAGTGTCTACACTACAGGTTCGGCTGTGCGGCTATAGTGTTTCTAGTGAAGACATATGCTAAGGCAAGTAGGAACTTCAGCTCCAGTCACTTTCACTCAGCCTGGGAAAAGAAATATTCAGATTAATTCACTGACTACAGTTAATTCCTCTGTTTAATAAATCATTTAGGTGTAAAGGTTAAACATGCTTTGATAAGAGAAGTTTATGCATCCAAAACATTTAATACTGTTTTATTTAATTAAAAAAATAATTTTATATGATGTTTTGTAGGTTTAATTAAATTCCAGTTACCATCCTAATGCAGTTTGAAACATATCATAAGTAAAAAAGTTAATTATCTAGTAAATAAGCAATATTGTTTCACCATTTTCCAACTTACTTAAAATGTACAATTATAAGAATATGAAAATATTAAGCTATATGACTACTAACACAAATTTATATAATTATAGTGTACACTGTCAGGTAGCAAAAAGATGTGCCAAATTTGGTGTAAAGGCTCTATTTAATTGTAAATCAACAAGTTTTAATGGTTATAACAATTAATGAGAATGCACCTGTCTTTAGAAAATAGCTGAAGTACAAATGGGAAAGTTGATTAAAATCAATGATTTAAATTGAGATTTTGCTTTTGGTGTTTTCAATCATGATTTAAATTGCAGTGATTTAAATCAAACCATTCTGCTACACGCTTTCCTCTGGCCTTACTTTTCCTTCCAGGCACTAGTAACTCAAAAGTCTACAGTTATTAACTGTAGCAGGTTATCCTGTGCTCCTTCTTCTAGTCACATCATGTGTTCCAATTATAAAAAGCATCATTCCACATTTGCACTATTCAAAGTCAGATGCATAATGTCATCAATGAACTTACATCACAAGTGGGCGTGATGAAAAAACAGGTAAGAAACTAAGTTTAATTAGTGACTCTAGAATTTTAGGCAGAAATTCATCAAATTACCTAAGCACATGCATAAGGTTAAGTGCATGAGTAGTCCCACGGAAGTCACTAGGCCTAATTTTGTGCTTAAAGTGACGCATGAGGTATGTGCCTCTCTGAAACAGGACTCTGAATCCTCATTATCAATCAGTTGGTGAAATACCACAGTGAAACGGCCCTTGTACCAACTGATAGAAAGTTTCACTCATTTACCCAAACCCCACTAACACAAGTTAACTTCTTCAGTCAGCAAAGCTACATTATTGTCCCTAAATCCCTCCACAAAACTCCCTGGCTATGATGCCTACAAAAAAATTGACAAGGTTTATGCTGCTGGTGTGCAGAGACCACTGCTTATCATGCTCACCAATATTGTCTCTTTGTTTACTTGTATTCCCCTGTCTGTCTAGCTGTGTAGCACTTGTCTTAAGTAAGCTTCTTGGGGGGAGGGACTTTTTGTTCAGAGTCTGTACAGTGCCTAGCACAATCAGGTCCAGAACTAGGGCTCTTAGGTGCAATGGTAATATGTATAATAATACAAATATATTCAAACACTTTAAAATAAAGCTCATGCTTATACTATACATATGTATATGTACACAATTTGTAGTTCCAGTTCATGTAATTGTATCTAATCTAAGTCATTCGTTTTTATTAAAGTTCACACTGTGAGAATAATAAACCTGAAGCACTGGAATCACTCTCATTACACATGGTTGGATCTGTTTACTGAAACTGCATTGTCTCATACCCAGAAGGAAAAATAAGCCACCAAAATGCAAAAATAGTCTTCTTTATTACTTCCCCTACAGTAAAAATGTAATGTAATGACATTCTAGCAAATAAGAAGGGGGCTATTCCAAGCAGTCCTTTCCTTACTGTTTTTTAATATAAAGAAATGCCTAATTAATGGAAATGAACAGTTTTAAAGGATTATTTAACTAGGAAATATTGGAAAGTTGGACACTGCTGAAGGACAACTAGATCAGGCAACTATGGAAAGCACCAGTACAAATGAAACTGGATTATTCATAAGCAGGAGATAAGATGCAATAATTTTGTGTGTCACATGGCTGTCTGTCCACCTTCTTTCAAACTGGCCCCGTACGGGCAATGTTCTTCCAGAAATCATTCACAAAGCCATTACCCACTTGTCCTTCAAATCCCCCCTCAAGACCTGCTTCTTCTGTGACATGTACAAGAAAGTGGCCAACCAATAATGGCTAAGTTGAGGGGATGGCAGCTGTAGTTGATGCATTTTTAGGAACCAAAGAAAATGTGTGTATTCAGATATCTATCAGAGTATTGAAAAAGCACCTATCCTTTGACCTAAGGATCTGTGACACAAATTAAAAAGAATCAAAATAAAAACCAGCAGCTTCACCCATCATAAAAACCAGGCCCAAACCCCCAAAACATCAGGCTTACCTCCCAAAGCCCAAGGAAAGATGAGCTTTGTTGAATGCATCAAGTCACCAACCTTGAGCATTTTCACTGAAAGCAGGGACGGAGCAGGCACCAAGGCAGAAAGACCCTCACAGAGAACATGTGCTGCCAGCCCCCTATTTTTCTCACCAAGATAAGAGGGCTCCAGTTCAAGTCCTTCTCTTGATCACATTTGTTGCACTATTTCATGCTGAGAGAGGTTCTCTTTCAAGTAGGCAAGACCCTAACCAGAGGGCATGTGCATGACTCATGTACATATGTTTTCACATGAAGAAACTCTGGACTGGATTCTTGCTGGATGCAGCCATAAAAAGTGAAAGAACTGTTGCCCAGTCCCAGTAAGGCCACTGCCGTCACTAGGCAGAAATAAGAACTCTCCTCAAGATGATAGAATGGCAAATTATCTCTTTAGTTTGGGATCCATGATGACAGCCATCAAAATGGGTGAGCTCCCCTCCGCCCCCATGTTGCCTGACTCTAATCACTATATATTTCTATTATACCACAGTTAGAGTTGGTCAGAAAATAGAATAATTTATCTTTGAGAATTCAGTTAATTTTTCAACCATTTGTAGCCACAAATAATAATGCCGGTGGAGAGCATCAATAAAGTATTCTGGATAACTCCTCCTTAACGAGAATACACTAATCCCCACCCAGTATACTGCACATTTACAGTGTGAACTGTTATTAGATCAGCTCCTCGGCTGCTGTATATCAACACAGCCTCATTGAAGTCAGTGGGGCAACACCAATTCACCCCGGCTGAGAATCTGGCCCATTGCTTTTTATAAACAAATAGGGCCATTCTATGATATTTTTATCCATTACTCATTATAGCTAGGTTGACTTTATACTTTGGGACACTATGTGTCTGTTAGTTCCCTGGACTTTGTGTTAGCTACTTCTATTGATGGGAGATAGTCAAGTAACCACCCAAAACAGTTTTCTTATTTGAATTAAATGGCAATGTATGTATTTACTTTCTCCCTTTCTCTGGAGAGGAGTGGTGAAAACATAATTCAGAAGCCCAACTATTCTAATTAAATTATATGCCTAATTAGCCTTTTGCCCTTTTTACCTACTCAGCTACCACACTCACAGTCTCCTGATTTTGATGAAAACCTATTGCCAATTGAGCTCATGCACCACTAATTCACTTGGGCTCATGCATTGTAATTGTATAGTTCACTGTGCTTGTCCAAGTCATGGGCAGCCCAGGGGACAAATTTATCAGAGTACAAAATTGCAGGGTAAGGGCAAAGACCCACTTCAGCAGAGCTCTGAAGTGTGCTATAGCATGTGCTTAAAGCTAAGTACAGGAATAAGTCCCATTAAAATAGAGTTGCATTTTGGAAATTACAGCTGGCTGAGGGAGGAGCTCTTCAGTAAATATTTTGTATTTAATTTCTTACCTGCTCTGATTAAACCTTAGAAAAAATGTGGCTAGACAAAATATCCTGGGTGCCGTTCTCCTGGCTTGGCCATCTTTAATGTTCCCTGTGGCTGTGCTGATATAGCATATTTACATGGACTTTGTACAGACAAGGCAGAACAGAGGGGAAGTTTGTTTTCAGCAGATGACATGTAGTCTGATTTCAGAACTGTTGTATAACAATACATCCCACAGCAACCTAGCATATGGGATGAATAATTTCCTGTTTTCTCTTTCTCTTCATTTGAAAGAGCTGGTGGCCAATGACAGAGCTCCTAACTGAGACAAAGCTTTTGGCCATGCAGTTAAAATAGGGTTTGCTAAGAGATGGTAGGAAGTGATGACATGAAGCTGATGGCTTCTTTCACTGATCAGGAGTTTGACCTGGTCATTCATCAATTGCAGCCTAACAAGGCTCTTATTCTAGATATAATCCACAATGAGTTTGTCTCTCACTTTGGACCAACCACTGAAAGCTGGCTGCTTTGATTTATGAATTGTTGTACCCAGGACAGTAGCATCCCAAAAGCCTGCTTCAGAGCAAAGGTCATAGCTGTTCCCAAATCAGGGAAACCATTGCTAGACCCAAAGATCTCCCAGCCAATTTCTCTGCTGTGTGCTACCTATACATTGATGGAGACTGAGATCTTGTCTATGCTACAGGTTACTTCGATATAACCTATGTCACTCAGGGGTGTAAATAAACCACACCCGGGAGCTATGTAAATTATACCAATCTATGTGCTGGTGTAGACAGGGCTATGTCAGCAGGAGAGCTTCTCCTGACAACATAGCTACCACCTCTCATGGAGGCAGGAGTTATTAAGCTGCTGAGAGAGCTCTCTCCCATCAGCTTAGAGCATCTCTGCCACAAGCGGTGCAGCTGCCCCCCCATAAGTGCTGTAGTGTAGGTGTAGCATAATCCTGATTCAGATTAATGAGGTAGTTGACCCTCAGCTGCCTCACGTTCAGGCTAGATTCAGGAAGGGACAATGCACCCAATATCATGTACTTCATCTGACTCAAGACACAGAAGATGCATTTGAGCAAGGAAAGAAAGTTGATGCAGTCCTTATTGATCTGATGGTGGCCTACCACACTGTGGCACATTGGTCTGACTGCCAAGATGCTGCGAGTTATTCCCTGTAGGCTGATGGCATGGTTCATCCAAGAAATGAGTAGCAACCGAAGTTTCATCCCGTAAATCAGGGAGAACATCACTCACCTTCAATGTCTCTGCAAAGGCCTTCCACAAGGGGTAGTTTTGGTTCCCCTTTGGCTCAATACAGCCTTCTTGAAACACAGGTGGAGAAGTATGTGTATGCTGAAAACACCTGTGTTGCTGACACTGCAAACGACTCCCAAAGGATTAAAGGGACTCTCAGCCAAGACACGAATACTTTGACCACTTATTTCCAGCAATGGAGACTATTTCTCAATGAAACCAAGACTGTGGCAACTACTTTCCACCTAACTAACTGTCTTGCCAATCAACCCATCTCAATCCAAGTCCAAGGACAGCCACTACCATTCCATCCAGTTGCCACATACATGGGAGTAAAATTCAATTGTAGCCTGGCATATCAGCGTTGCCCAGAACATCTGAAAATGAAGATCTCATCCCGTAGCGCCTTGATTCAAAAACCTATCAGGAACCTCCTGGGGAGCAGACCATTGGTTCTTCACACATGAAATGAAAAAATGAAATGAAATGAAATCAGATATCCCGTCTCCTAGAACTGGATGGGACCTTGAAAGGTCATTGAGTCCAGCCCCCTGCCTTCACTAGCAGGACCAAGTACTGATTTTGCCCCAGATCCCCAAGTGGCCCCCTCAAGGATTGAACTCACAACCCTGGGTTTAGCAGGCCAATGCGCAAACCACTGAGCTATCCCTCCCCCCTGTACTCCTATCTGTATTAGCCTTGACATTAGCTCCAACCAATGTTCCCTCCAATTTTTCCCATCCATGTGTGGAATGAATTTTGCTATGTGCACCAGTAGGAGGTGATGTATGGGGGGGGGTGCTGAAGGATTCAGAATATGGGAGGTGGCTCAGGGCTGGGGCAGAGGGTTGGGGTGTGGGAGAAGGGTGAGGGCTTTGGCTGGGGGAGAGGCGCCACTGCAGCCCCTGGGCTGGGGGAGTCCTCTCTCCCCGCCACAGCCCCGGAACTGGGAGGGAGGGGCATCTCTCCCCGCCACAGCCCCGGAATTGGGAAGGAGGGGTGTCTCTCCCCACCACTCCCCCGAGGCTGGGGGAATTAAGTGTGCAGTCCTTGGTAGCCTCCTGCATGGCTGCGCTGGCGCATATCTTAGAGGTAGCTTAGGCTCCAACTGAATACTGCTCTGTGGGCTGGAAGGATGTGATGCAGATGCCACAGTCAGCTTGTCAACATGGAGCTGAATTCAGCCACTCATATAGTTAATGGCTGTTTGAACTATACATCAACCTCTGGGCTGTATGTGCTAGCACACATTGCTTTGCCAGACCTTCAATGAGATGCCATTACTGTTAAGACTACTTGCAGAACGGAGATACACAAAACCAACCTATTACCATCTCTAGTTGACTGATGCCCCATTCTCAAACAGGGAACAATATGCTGAGTCTACTTGAAGGGCTGATTGTATCCAGGGGAGGAATGCCATTTCTGTGGTCTGGACTGTGACACCACAGCTGATCTCTTGACTCCCCTTTTCTATGGCAGCTCATGCACTCTTGGACAAGATCACTAATGGCCCTTTGCCATGCATGGATGATCAGGGCTGCCAGAGAGCAGAAAAGTACGTCCTTGCAGGGTGAATGCTTTGGTGGGAAAGAGATCCTAATACATAAACTAAATTCAGGAGTCCATCATCGCACCTGCCTCCCTGTCCATTTGATCACAGATCTGGGACCAGAATCAACAGGCTATTCTCTGACTCAACCAGAGTTACCACAACCATGCACCAGCTTAGCCTTGTTTCCTCCCCACTCTGACTTGAGTGCAGCATCAGAGACAATAGATCATGTGGGGGAGAAGTGCCCAACCTGGCATCTGGAGGGCAGTCTACAGTGCCTAGTCTCCCTTGATACAGAGGCTATCCTCTGGTTATAGAACCTAGACATCGAGCTCTGGTTTCTGTATATGAGAGAGAGAGAATTTGAAAGAGGATTATAAAATTGCCTGCATATGTGTAGTCAGTTAATATTTCCAGTTCTGTTGCTTACCATTCACAACTACAGGAGACATCCAGAAGCAGGTAAGAATGACTCCATGGATTAGGACCGCTATACTCATTATGGGCTGGTTACGAAGAACTCATTATTCACAGGCAAAGAGAACAATTTGAAATTCAAGTAAGTCTCAGCAAGTGCCTAACAAAGAACACCAACCAGGCAGTTAGCCAGCTTTATATTCACTACTGCATTAGTCTGATGTGTCAAAGATTTTTTGCTCTGGTGCCCCCCCCCCCAACCCCCACAAAGCCACTTGATACATTTGAATTTTCTGTAGGTGGGATGTTGATAAAAATGAACTAGAATGAGGGGGGAAAATTCAATAGTGTTTTAAGGGTTTCCTACAGATTTTCTAGAATGGAGATTTTAGTACCTCATAGTGAAATCAATTATTTAGCAAGTCATGACTTGGGAACAAAGCAAAAGCCAAGCCAGGTTTTCCTTCAAAAGAACAAAGGTTTAAGCTTTAGTGAATTATTTGCTTAGGTCAAATTATATCAAAAGGCTGGCAAATGGGCTTGGAGTCTTTAGAACTTCATCTGCAATTTTCTCAGGTCCTCAAAGTAAGAGCAAGGTGAAATTATGCTATATTGTACAGGGATAATTTTTAGGAAAATGCTGTTAATGCTGATGCTCTGTTAGAATGTTCTGCATAAAAATGTAGACCTTGGATGACAGAACAGATTTATACTGCTTTACAGAATTTTCTCTTTTGTGATCATTGATCTCAGCAGATAGCTAGCTCTTTTAATATAATTTATGTCAGAGCTATTATCGGTATAGACAAACTACACTGAAAAAGATGAGAAAGGTGCCATCTTTGTACGTGTTATCCTGGATGACAAATTTGATGAACGGCATTCTGGATAGAGTGTTGAGATGGATTAATGATAAGCATTTCTGCGATTCCCTGGAGTCATATATTCTAACCCTTGCAGGTTCAACTGAGCCTGTCATCATTTGAATTGGTGTAAATTGAGAGCTGCTTAAAATGGCTGTGGTTGTGTTGGTAAAAGTGGGTGCAAGTCTATGCCTATAGTTAGGCACCCAAATCCAGATTTGGCCTGATTTTCATAAGTGCTGAAAATCCATCAATGACATTTGCTCATGCTTACTACCTCTGAAAAACAGACCACTTTTATATATGGGTGCAAAATATAGATTTGGCATCCTAACTTTAGGCTCATAGGTTTGAAATTCTTGTCCCAAATGTCTTTGAAATGTAACTTAAACTGAAGCTTCATCTGCTCTAGGATGCTAAAATTTAAGATTTCATCTAACGGTCTCTTAGATTCCAGGTTTAGATTGATCACAGAGCTGGCTTCGTGATGTAGCCTATAGGACTAACCTGTTTGCTTACATACATCTTTTCTTATAGTTTAAGTATTGTAATAGGTTTATAGATTTATATTAAAAATAAGTTTGGCTGTTATGCAAGCAGGGCTTTGGAGCTGTGCTCTGGCTCCGCTCCAACTCCAGGCAAAAACCTGCATCTCCACTGCTCCAGTGCTGCTCCAGCTCTGGGCTCCGCTACAAAGCCCTGAATGCAAGAAACCTACAGGCCAAAAACCTGCATGTTAAGCTAAAGCAAAGTTAGCATATCTATATCCGGTGCCCTTTTATCCAGAAAGCAAAGTTGACCTTTTATCTTGTTTTTCCTATACCCAAATAAATAAAGTACCTACGCCTATGACCTTTTATTTAGATCAATAGACAATGGAGAATGGCATAGGGATTTTTTCAATGTTGTACCCACAGACTTAACAAGTACACCACAAGAGACTGATGTGCGTACATACCTGTCATTGATATGCACATACATATTAGCCTATCGGGTAAGTGTACCCTAATATTTCTGTGGGTGAGAAATGAAATTTGGGCATAAGAGGAAGGATTTCTGGCATTTTCCCTATAAAAGAAGTGACCCACCTCAATAGAGTACTCCATTTCTCACTTTACTCCATCTCCATTTCTCACTTTACTCTATTCTCACTTACTTATTCTATTTCTACTCTATCTATTCTATCTATTTACGATGACTGCTGCTGTTAGTAGGCTATACTTGTTCTTCTTAAACTTTAAGTTTCAAAGGAAGTAGGCTAAGCTTGATTTCCCTAAGTTTTATTCTTTGTTTATTAGATTTTGATTTTAAGTTTAAGTTAGTCAAGTAAACCCTAAGTTTGCTTTAATAGCTTGTAGCATTAGTTTCTTCTAAGCACTGCATCCCTCACTCAAGAATTGAGACATCTGAACTGCAAGGCTGTTCCTGTGTCTCTTACCACCAGGTTATCAAGGAAGGGTGTGAGTATATTAACCAAGGCTTTGTTGCATATAATACTATATTTTCATATGTATCTTTTGAAAGCAGTAATGCAATTGTAACTTTGTAATTCTGATTACACTGGTCTACAATTTTTGAGAAGTCGTCTGCTTCAGAGATAAAATGTGCTATTTATTATGTATTTTGATGTGCTGAATTCAAATATGACAATTAAAACAACTGATTGGCTACTGTTTCTAAGATATTTAAGTTTTTACATTTTATTTCTATGTATATTATGTAGATAGTAGAGTTTTAATCATAAATTGTAAACCTAGGTCTTTTCATGTGTTTATGGTTGCTTTACATGATAATATTTGACCTGTCCTTTTTATGTAACACTTTAAAAATCAGCAAAAGGGCTATATAAATAAAATTTACTATGAAACAAAAGGCAAAAAAGTATTATGTACATAGTTTAGTTCTATTCAGTGTCTACTCGGCGCTTCTTGGCTTGTCTCTTGTATTCATTAAATGGTGCATCTCTTGTCACTGTCCAGCAATAGTCTGCAAGCATTGATGGGCTCCATTTGCCCTGATAGCGTTTCTCCATTGTTGCAATGTCCTGGTGAAATCGCTCGCCGTGCTCGTCGCTCACTGCTCTGCAGTTCCTTGGGAAAAATCTAGATGAGAGTGCAAAAAATGTATCTTTAGTGACATGTTGCAACCAAGGCTTTTGTATGCCTTGAGGAGGTTTTCCACCAACAACCTGTAGTTGTCTGCCTTGTTTCCAAGAAAATGTATTACCACTAACTGGAAGGCTTTCCATGCCGTCTTTTCCTTGCCACGCAGTGCGTGGTCAAATGCATCATCTGGAAGAAGTTCACGAATCTGAGGACCAACAAAGACACCTTCCTTTATCTTAGCTTCACTTAACCTTGGAAATTTTCCACGGAGGTACTTGAAAGCTGCTTGTGTTTTGTCAATGGCCTTGACAAAGTTCTTCATCAGACCCAGCTTGATGTGTAAGGATGGTAACAAAATCTTCCTTGATTCAACAAGTGATGGATGCAGAACACTTTTCCTCCCAGGCTCCAATGACTGTCGGAGTAGCCAGTCTTTCTTGATATAGTGGGAATCTCTTGCACGACTATCCCATTCGCAGAGAAAACAGCAGTACTTTGTGTATCCAGGCTGCAGACCAAGCAAGAGAGCAACAACCTTCTAATCGCCACAAAGCTGCCACTGATGTCGGTCATAGTTTATGCACCTCAAAAGTTGTTTCATGTTGTCATAGGTTTCCTTCATATGGACTTCATGACCAACTGGAATTGATGGCAAAACATTGCCATTATTCAGTAAAACAGCTTTAAGACTCGTCTTCGATGAATCAATGAACAGTCTCCACTCATCTGGATTGTGAATGATGTTGAGGGCTGCCATCACACCATCGATGTTGTTGCAGGCTACAAGCTCACCTTCCATGAAGAAGAATGGGACAAGATCCTTTTGACGGATATGGAACATGGAAACCCTAACATCACCTGCCAGGAGATTCCACTGCTGTAGTCTGGAGCCCAACAGCTCTGCCTTACTCTTGGGTGGTTCCAAATCCCTGACAAGGTCATTCAGTTCACCTTGTGTTATGAGGTGTGGTTCAGAGGAGGAGGATGGGAGAAAATGTGTGTCCTGTAACATTGATGGTTCAGAACCAGAAGTTTCATCCTCTTCCTCTTCCTCGTCTGACTCAAGAGAGAATGATTCTGGTGCATCAGGAACCTGCAGTCCTTCTCCGTGAGGTACTGGGCGTATAGCTGATGGAATGTTTGAATAAGGCACAGTCCACTTTTTCTTCTTTGACATACCTTTCCCAACTGGAGGCACCATGCAGAAGTAACAATTGCTGGTATGAGCTGTTGGCTCTCTCCAAATCATTGGCACTGCAAAAGGCACAGATTTCCTTTTCCTGTTCAACCACTGGCGAAGATTTGTTGCACAAGTGTTTCAGGGCAAAGATTTGTTGCACAAGTGTTGCAGCATATGTGTGGGGCCCACCTCTTGTCCTGATCTCCAATTTTGCAGCCAAAATAAAGGTGATAGGCTTTCTTAACCATAGTGGTTATACTGCGCTTTTGTGATGCACTTCACCACAAACATAGCAGAAGTTATCTGCACTGTTCACACAAGTACAAGGCATCTCTGCTCACTTTGGCTAAACAGAAATGTGTCCCTTTGCAAAATCAAAGACTGACAAATAAGAGAGCATGACACTGTATGATTTCTAGAGCTGATCTAGGGCAATTTGTTCAGCAGAGTGATGTAAGCTTCGTTATGATTGCATCATCCATGACTTCTAGGAAGAACATGATGCAATTCATATCATGTATGACGCAATACCAGCTTCAGATCGCATCATTCATTGTTTTGCCTAAAAAGCAAGTACTGTCCAAATCCAGTCATAGATTTATTCATAGATCCAGTCAAAGATGTATTTTAGTCATTTCTGGTTTAAATTGAGATCCCTTCCCTTTATAACTCACTTATCCTCCGCCATTCCCAAGTCAAGGGTTGTATATACTGACCCAATAGCATATCTTGAAAACTAGAGCCAATCAACAATTTGAAGCATCATTTTCGTTCTCAGTGACCCAGAATTAGTAAAGTTTGACTACATTTATTTCAGAAGCATTTTGGCTGTAGAGCAGTGTTATTTTACCATTTACTTACTATTATTAATTATAATTAAAAAGTATTTAAGGCTATATCTGTCTCAGTGTGAGCTTCCTGTCATACCCCCAAGGGTCCTTTATAAATTCTGTGGAGCCTGATTGGGGACAAGAACTTTTATCTTCTGATCAAACAGATTGGCGAGCCTAAAACCCAAACTATTGATATTAATTATTAATACTTATTGATATTATTACTTACTAAAATAAAATAAATACATTATATTCCCATATTATCTAAATTAATATTATCAGTACACCCTAAATCAGGCTACAATGACTCCTGTATTGGTAAAATGCTATGGGTTTAAAATAATAGGATAAATCAAATTGGGCAGATCAGAAGAGGGATGATTACAATAATGAAGGCAAGTGGAGATGACATTTCAACAGAGGAGCACTATAGAGAGAAAGTGAGTCTGGAGTAAGCAATATTTTGGAATCATCCAGGTACACTGAATGTTTAGTGACCCAATTTAGGGATCCATCAAGTGCAAGGTAATCTGCAGTTTTTCAAGCCATATTCTTGTTTGCTCATCAGAACCAGAGAAAACAATAACCATTTAAGATTAATTTGTACAACATTAAACAATTGAGACTGTATTACAGTTTGGCTGGGGAAATAAAGCAAATGCTTCAGATATATACATTTGGTTTAGATACTCAAACATCCAGTGGGATGTCCAGAGGTGATCTTTCGTGACATGTTGCAACCAAGGCTTTTGTATGCCTTGAGGAGGTTTTCCACCAACAACCTGTAGTTTCCAAGAAACAAGGCAGACAGGATTGGCTGTCAGGATTTAATTTTTGAAAATAAATGGGAACAGACTGTGTCTAGTCCCTTTTGATGGGGTGTCTGCCCCCACACTAGTGGAGAAAGGGTTAAAAGCAGTCCCGGGAGGCTGCACAGCTGACAGACAATCAGAGAGAGGCTGCAATGAGCAGCCAATAAGGGCAGAGCAGGCCCAGATATAAAGAGTGCTGCAGAACAGAAGGAACATTTCCCTCTTGGGAGCCTAGGGAGAAAGGACTGGGTCCCTGAAGGGCTGAGGGCACCACCACCACCCTGGACAGAGCAGTGCTGGGCTGGATCAGGGGAGTGAGAGAGAGTTCCAGCCTGACTGACTGAAATACTGGATGCTAGGGCTATAGGGAAGTGGCCCAGGAAAACAGACGGTGGGGGTTGAAGGAGACGCAGCATGTGGTTGCCGCCTGGAGGATCCCTGGGTCGGAACCTGAACTAGTGGGCAGGCCTGGGTCTCCCCCACTTGCCACTGAGGGGAGCGGCCAGGGAAAGGCTGCATTGAAGCAAGTAGCTAGAACCATGGGCTGCAGTTGGACATGGAGGCAAGTGGCTGGACAAAGGACTGCTGTTCCCCTGGAAGTGGGGGAGAATGGAATGGAGTACGGCCAGAGGGCTGCCTCCTGAAGAGGACGCCATGATCCTTGAGGCGCTGTGGGTCCAGAGGAGAAGTAACCATGTCGAGACACCACTGCAGGAGGGCGCCCTGCAAAAAGATAGAGCTAATTCCCAGAATGACCAGCAGGAGGCGCCACAATGGTGAGTCCCACCCCTTACACCTCTTCAGTGATGTCCTTATCCCTTCCTGCAAAAAGTACCCATTTACTGCTGAATTTCAAGCTTATCTTTCACTTCCTGATAACATACTCTCTAGCTAAACACACTAGGAAAAGACATATTCAGACATCCATTTGCTATAGTTTCAGTCAGTCACCCTTTTCTCTCTCCGATGTTGTTTTCACCTAGAGCCAGATTCTACAAACACCAACTACCAAGCACAGTGGTTTCTACTGAAAATAGTCTTCTTGAGGACAAAGGGACTGCTCACATAGACAGTATCAAACCGAATAGCAAGTGACTGCCAGACTTGGGGCATTTATTTCACAGCCATCAATCAGCTACATAACTAGTGTATAATTTTTATTCTGAAGTCATTTTGATCCTCTGAAACATTTATCTAGTCCAGTGACTAGATAAAAAGGATGATAACCGCCCCAGATCTCTCTCGCCTCCTAAGTAGGAGGAAATTAGTGATAATCCCACACATCATGTTGTAATTAGTGTAAGTACATGCTGAATTAATAGGGACCACTGTAGATTAAATGTTAAAATTGATTAGCACAGGGCTCAATCTTTGTCATAAACCCTACAATAGGGGGCAGCATGTTGTTGCACTGCCTCAGTGTTGCACTACAATTTCTTGCTCTGTTCCCCCACTGCGTGGGGGTAAGCTGCACTGGATCTACATTTGGCAACGTGTACGTTGGCTGTGATGTGTGAAAAGCCAAAGCTGCATCCTGTCCTCATTCTGTTCCATCCCCTCCCACCCACCCGCATGAAGGGGGAACTGCTCCCAGGTACCTGCTTCCCCTCCCAGGCTGCCACACTCATGATGCAGGTAGCCAACACAGGGTGTTACGGGGCACCTTGTACAACACTGCCACAGTAGTCTGGACACAATTTGTCCCACCGTTTAAAATATAGTGTGGATATCTTGATAAAAGCACAGGATCAGTTGATTCAGGGAAGCAATGAGTAAATAGAAATAGCCTGCATTGTGGGAACATTAAAACAATAGGTAAGGTGTCCTGCATGCTTCTACTACTGAACTGTCAAGTTCAAGGTCAGTTAAAAAACAGTTAACTTGTACCACTGTTTCCCAGGAATCCCAGCTGCTGCAGTAACTACTTATGTTGAATATTTAACCACCTAACTTACAGATCTGGATTTAGTGATGTTCTGACAAGTTCCTTTATCTCTCATCCTTTCATCACTCAAGGTGTAAGACAGGCAAGATGAAGTGTGGGAAAAGAGGCAGCCAGAATACATTAAGAGCCTACAGAAATACAAACTGCAAGAATAGTAAGGATATGTAAATAAGCATGTCTGACTCCTTAATTCTAAGTGGAGTCCAGCATGAGAAAATCCTCTGAAGTGAATGGTGGAATAATATTGGTTGGGTAACTGAAAGTGAAGGACTGAAAGGAGTCTCTATCTGATCTGCCTTTCTGCAAGCACCTACATTTTTTTTTTGTTACACAGCATTTTTGTAACACACTAGCACCTGAATGTGCAACTAATATTATTGCGTGTGCCTGACAATATATTGTTCATTTTAAATTCTCCAGATGCTACATGGACTTTCTGCATATAAATTCTGCCAAGGGACAATAATAAAAATGTGCATGCAGGTACCTGCAGACACAAAAATGCACGTAACAAATGGGCCAGGTTTAACCTACATCAAACTGCAGGTAGCATAATTTGAAAGGAAGTGTGGTCCAGGGGATAAGCTGATGTTCTGAGAGTCCAGAAGCCCATGTTCTACCCCTGGCTTTGCTGTTGACCTTGGCAAGACACTCTATGATTCGGATTCCCCATTTGCAAAATTGGGATAATATTTGTCTCTTCTGAGACAAACCAATGAAAAGTACTCATTAGGAAACATGGTTTCATGGCTTTTTACATTTTCAAGCCAGAATTTGGGCTGCTATGGTTGTACAAAGGAGCCAGAAATCAGCCAGATCTCCCTAGCTGGGGATACCTTTGTATGGGGAAGCCCCCCAAGCTGGTCTAAAGTCAACAATTTGCTAGCTGCTATGCCACAGCCCCCTGCTGTGGCACTCTGGCACTCTCCAGTTGGCAGATGGCCCCTGGGAGACAGTTCCAAACCAGCATACTTGAGAACATCAGTGAGGCGGCTCTCACGTACACCCAGGCAGGAAGATCACTGGCTCCATAATCAGGTGAGTACAACTGGTTCCTTTGCAGCTCCTACCCGGCACCCCAGCTAGCTACTGAGCACAGCACCTCAGTGATTTTTCAGCAGCTTTCATGAAGTTGTAACATGAGGGCCATATTTATTTGTGTGACTCCTTCACAGCCCCTGAAGGGTGTATTCATTGTAACATGTGTGTGAAGTAAACTAAGAGTTCCTGGGCTCCTCTGTCCATCTGTCTTGGAAGCATCTAATATGACCCGTAGCAATTTACTTTAAATTGAACCTGATAGTAGTGACATTTTATTTTAAGTAATACAGTGAATGACAGAACCTCTAATCATTACTTACTTTAAAGTACATTAACTGAGGTATTTATAGCAGAGAATTGCTCATTTTAACTTTAATGATGTTATTAGTTTTCAAATTGAATAGTAACATTTTACTAAAAAAGAATCACACACTTAGAAATGTTTGTTAGTTATTCCAATTCCATAATCAACCAATCTCTAAAAGTTGATCCTACTATTCCCATCCTATTTTAGCTTTGAGATACTGTACAAATAATTTGATTGCATTCTTTTTTTATAGAAACTTTGTCCCTACTTTGAATAACAACCAAATTCATCATTTGTTCCTGTGGACGGTGGTTTTTTTACAAAACCAGGTCACACAGTCTTATCCCAAGCATTGTATGGTTCTAGCTGTAACCACCCAGGAAAATGGTGTGAGGGTCACTCTGGACAGCTCAGTGAAAAACATCTGCTCAATGTGCAGCAGCTGTCAAAACAGCCAAGCAAAACATTGGGCTATATAAAGAATTGGATGGAAAATAATGCTGAAAATATGTTAACGTCACTACACAGGTCAATGGTGCACCTGCACCTGCAATACTGTGTTCAGTTCTAATCACGTTGTCTCTGAAAGAGCTACAGCTGTAATATTAAAGGGTTAGTATAGGGGTTTCAAACACATTCTGTAGTAAAGGCCAAATTAACCTTGGGTAAAAATGTCACTGACAAGGGGCAAACTTTACAGCCTTCTCCAACTGCACAGCTGCAGAATGTGCCCCTTTTAGTTTGTAAAACTAAATACTGCATTTAAAGATAACAGATTTTACTTCTTAATTAGGAAATCCATTTTATGCATTCTGTACTCTGTCAATTAACTTGCGCCTCTGTGCATTTCCGTTATGACCATCTCCTAAGACGTTTATCTCAGTCACAAGTCTGAAGAATCACAGGGCCAATACTTTCCTATACCAATCAATCTATAAGGAAGTATATTTATAACTCTGTCAGTAAAGATTACAAACACACACATTGGAACTACCCCTATCTGTAAATTTTGATTATTATCTATAGAAATATCTTTTAATAAGTTTTGGTGTGTACAGTGGAATCTGTTTATTGACATTTACCAATAAAAATCTAATCCTTCCTAGCCTACACATAAACCAGAAGGCTGAATGGTAACCTGCAGCATCCTTTCCATTTCCAGGAGCTTGCAATAGTTCTGTACTAATACCTCATTGTTGGGATACTGTAGTTCTGGAGGGGGAGTAGTTATTCTAGGCACCATTCTGCCTTCAACTACCAGAGGATATTTAAGAAGAAATGTACTGGAGCTGGCCAAAAAAAAAAAGAAATCCAAAGCTCATTTTGCAAACACATTCAAACTTTTAAACATGTTTTCCTTTAGAAGTGATGGAAGAAAAATCATTTCTTTAAAAATGTTCTCAATATTTTTATTTTTTCCCCAAAATTTGAATTGACAAATTATAAAAAATGTTATTGAAATGGCTGATTTTTGTTTGCCAAAACCCGTTTTGGCAAATGATTATTTACTGTACACACAAAGTTATTTTGATGAAGTTCTGAATAATTTTGGATAACTTTTTGAAAAAAAATATTGAAGAGGTTATCATGATTTTCATTAAAAACAGAAAAATGTTGAAAACCTCAATGTCAAGATTTTAAAAAAATCTGAAAAAAGGTGTTTATGTGCAAAAACTTCTTTCAGACATCTCAAAACTGTCATTAATGGCATAGCATGAATTCCTTTCCCCTGCTTCTGTCACATTGGAGGGAAAGGTGGGTCATAGCCAAAGGGTGAAGAGAACCATGGGGGAAACTGTCAAATGGAATTGTGATTCTAGGGGAGGGGAAATAATGAAGCAATGGTGCTCTCCACATAAATGCTCCAAAATGGATCCAGATACTTGTGCTCCACAAGATCTATACACTATAGCTCCAGACCCTTTTGCAAGCCAGTGAACACTCATCCCACTCCCTGAAGTCAGCATGAGATGGGAACACTGTGACATGACAATCATATGAGTGCTCAAGAGCCCTCTTGCTTCCTGTCATAGGTTTTTCCTTCTCCTGAAAGGCTGTTCGTATTAAATGCATTAAAGGCACTGAATTTACAACTCTTCTTTTTAGGAAAAATTCTACTACTATTGAGTTACCACCAGATTTTTTTTTTTTTTTTTGAAGCACACACACTCCCTGTGGAAGTGAGGATTGATAGTTTCCTGGCCCTGCCTCTTTTTTTTCTGGAATAGACTGGAACAAAGTTCTGTGGGGGGCCATAGTCCTCTCAGTTTTAAAATGTGCAGTTTTCAAGAAAAGCAAAAAAGAGAGAACATGGAACCAGATCCCCAGAGGGGGTAAATCAACATAACTCTATTGATTTTACAAGACCAAAGCCAACTTTACAGCAGCTCAGGATCTAGCTACTATTGTTTCCATGTCCTGAGAGTGGAACGAGTTTACAAAATGTTCTGAAAAGAAGGGAGTATGTATAACTATGCCATATTGTGTGCAAATTCCTCAGGCATCATCCTGAAAAATGATAAGTGAGCTACACCAAGCACACCCGGCACCACAAAGAGAATCTTTGTCTGGAATGACATCCTGCAGCTGAAAGCCTGTAGAAGGGAATAACATTTTGCTGTGCACTTGTAAGAAGAGAAAACATTGGCTAAAAGTCACTGAGTTTGCTGTGCCTCCCTACATGTACATCAGAGAAGTGGCATTTCTAAAGATAGGTTAAAGTAAAAGCTCTTCAGTTATTAATTATGAAACTACAGAGGTGAGGGAGTGTGAGGCCAGAACGCTAACAACTTTCATGTACAGTCAACTGCCTGACATAGTTCATCCTATCATTAATTTATTTTATAAAATTGATATTCTCTTTTTCTCATTCTTGAATTGATGAATTGATGGGATGGAAGGAAAGGGATATGAAATAAAAATATTCAATCCTAGGTGTAGAAAAGATCTGAAATGGGGGTCAGATTAACACTAAAACTATTTTATGGACACAGTACCAAAGGATCTCAATACAGTCTGCAAACCTTATACCCTGTAGAAGAGTCACTTTATCTATCACTGGAATGCAGCCACCTCTAATGGGAAGGAGAAGGTAACTGTCTTCAAATGGCAAAAAAGAATACAGCAAAACAGAAAGCATGAAATAATGTGAGCAACTTCATTAGCATTTTGGAAAAGAAGAATGAAATACCTAATTAACCCATAGACAGGACATTGGCGCTAACATCTCTAGTAGGGTGTAATATTGCCACTGAATTTTAAACGATTAATAGGGATCAAGGCTTTGCTTCTACATCTCATCTGAAGGACAGCATTATCCTCTAACTCTGTTCTGGGTGTTACTTCACTACTGTTTCAAACGGAAGCGTGTCACTAGGGCAAGGCAACGAGTGGCTAAAACTATGTACTAACAGTTTTTTTATGAATAATGCACTCATGTATTCACACCCTACTCCCTATTGTAATAATCATTGTACAAACTATGCCTTGTGAGGTGTGATGCTGTGTATAAGAAATTTGACCAATTTTATATGCCATGAACTGAACTACCACCACCACTTCATACAGAAGTCAGGGTTTTCCTTGGTGGTCCCTCTATCCAGATTCATAACAGGCCAGATCCTTTCCTTAGATTATGAGAGGAATAAGGCTGCCAAGAAATATTATAAAAATGCTGCTTTTTCAAATACTTGATTTACTGAACATATAAAACTTCAGCAGTTTAGTTACTAACATTTTATTAAAGATAAACAGAACTGTTGACAGCACACAACATAAGTGAGAAATGAAAGGGAGACAGATATTAAAAAAATAAGGGAGCAGCATAACTTATGAATTACAGTCAATATACACTGTATTGGTATTATAAATGTTATATCAATGATTTTCTTTAGATCAGTTCATCCCATTTGGCCTCTCTTTCCTCAAATAGTTCAACAGTAATTCATTTTTATATAATGTCCTTCATGCAGTTTCACAAAATGCTCCCCAGAGAGCATTCATCATAAACTACAGAGAAAAAGAAACTTTTAAGATGTGATTTAAAGAGGGGAAATGACTCAATATTATTTGGAAGGAGAGTGTTACTGATAGACTGGGATGCACAAGTATAAGAGCAAATCTCCATCTGTGGAGAGTTTCCAGAGAGGAGGAATGAAGCAAATAGGAGACTACTGAAAGTTTTCTTAGATTTTTTTTTATCTTTAACAAATTAAAATTTAAGAAATTTTTTTGAGCTGATGAAGATGCCACATTGACATTCTCTGATACTGAACTCTTCATTCTATCAACAGAATAGGTGCAGAGTAAAAATTCTTCCTATACCACAATGGCAGTATGCCCTACAATTGATCTGGGACAAAAAAACAACCTCTAAGGAAAAATTAGTAATTCAGTTTCCTTTGTAGAGTAGAAAGGGACTGGATGCCAGCTAATTTTCAAAGTAAAATTACCAGAAGAAAACAGGATTTTCTGTACATGAAGGAATACCCCCAAATCCACAACTGAACTTGATTTTGAAATAAAGAAAACACTAAGCAATTAAATCAACAAAGATTATGCAAATGAGTTACAGCAAATAAAAAGAAAGGCAAACAAAACAAGTGATACAATGTAGCAACCATTAAAGCAACATCTTAACTAAACATGAAAGTATCAAATATAAAGTAGATTAAAACAAGATTGGTTAACCATATTTAATAGACCTGTTTTATAAAACTGAGTATAAACTCAAAAAACTATGCATCAACCACCATGGTATTCATTTAAATATTTAGGATACTAATAGCATAACCAGGTTGTTTACCCTAATTAAGGTGGACTAGTAGCTAAGCAATAGTATTATATAACCACTTAAACACTTAAAAGCAATAGTATCATATAACCAACCAAAAATTTAATGAAGTAACTAGATTTCAACAGCTATAATTCAAAATGATATAAAAAAACTTAAACTGAAGAAAGAATTAGGATGAAACTAGATAGATTGGATACGACAATATAATTGAAAGTAGTGTCACTTAAACAAAAGCTAGAAAAACCCTCTCTACATATTTTACTTCTGTTTTAATCTTAATGCAAATTCACAGTCATATGATCACTGCAGCCCAAGTTAAGCAGTGTTTAGAGACAAGTGTCTAGCTGAAGTGTGTTACTATGGCAATCTGGAAGACAAAGACAATAACACCGTGACAGTTACGATAACATTGCAGAGTGAATAAACTAACTTTGGGTTTTGTAGAAGTTCAGAAAGAAGTTTGATTAACCAAATGTGTTAAAATGAATGTTGACCCAAGCAGGTTGAAGGACTTGTGTACTGTAGGGAGATACTGGTGTTCGAGTTTATTCACATAAGAGGGAGTTCTCTTTGAAGATATTATTAAAGATAACAACATACAGACACCAATGGGTAAATACTGTATCATTCAAACACAGAAACAGACATATCACAAAGTATACCACTTTTGGTATTTAAATAGACAAAGGTAAAATAATCGTTATTTACATTACCACACCAAGATTGGAATGAGGCTAGCATGGGGTCTAAGGCGTTAACCCCCTAGATAATCCTAGTTAAAAATACACACCACAATTAGTTAGCTTAACAGTTTTTTAAAATTTCTAACACACGCTAATAAGGATTGAAGTGATTCTGAAGTTCAAAGATAGCGTTTTTTGCTCGTATACAAAGGAGAGCGATATAAGGATGCTTTTTTCCCTGGCAGGTAATGCTCACTCACAAATGTAACGACAACACTGTTGCAAAAGGAGTCAGTGTAAGTTGTTAGTTCTCAGTAGCACTTAATGTTAGGAATCGAGGCAGAACAAGACAACAAAACAAAATTAACCATAAAAAATGAATTTCCACAAAGATATGATAACACAACAAGTATAGCTGAGATTTAGGTATGTATTCATCAAACCAAAGATTTAAAGGTTAGTTCTTTTAATCAGTAAGTCAAATAATTCAATAAGCCAAGTGAAATGAGCTCAGCACTATACACAAGGTGTGAATAATAGCTGTGGCAGTTACAGATGAAAGCATGCAGTTTAAATCAGAACCAAATCAATCTTAGTTACAGCATTGTCAGATTTATATCCTACAGTTTAGTGCAGTTATGTTTCTTAGGAGCATTTTCCACAATTTTAAGCTAGTTTGAGTTTCTATTTCTTTCCTACTTCTACTATAATCTTTCCTGTATTTATTTGAAATCAGGATATCTTAACAGTATCTATTAATGTTGTTAAGTTTAAAATTTGGTCTTTTTCAATTAAGAGTTCCTACCAGCCCAAAAGTCTGGTTTTATGAATAGGGCTGAATTCTAGTGAGTTCAGTGTTCTATGAAAACAATAATTAGGCACTCCAAGGCCAAATTCTGACTTCCTTTGAAGCACAGAAATTCCCTATGAAATTTTTAGTAAGAAACATTGATTTCCTAAATCTTTCTGCATTTTTAAGCAGGTGAATTTCTCAGTTGGTCAATATGCAGTCTTCTTCTTTGTGGTGGCACTTAGGATTCTGTCATTAGGGGAAAATCTTTTCCCCCACGCTGGTTATACTTGGGGTTCTGGAGTTTAGCAACCCAGGATCCAAGATGCTTGTCAATAAAAAAACGCTTCATGTAAGGAACTCACTCTGTCTTAGGGAGAGTTAAATGAACACTTCTTGCTTGGAATGGACCAGCTTTCTCTGGATCAAGCATTGATCTGCTGAACATGATCTGCCAGATGTAGGTTTTGCTGAACGTAGGTTTGGCTGATCACAGGTTTTGGGCTTAACAATCCTTTTTATGCACTATCATCCCATTTGGTTACATGGGGGGAGAGTGGGGGGAGGACTGGCCCAGTTCCATAACAATTTATTGCTTAATCAGCTTCCATTGGCAGTCCAGGATTTTGGAATGTATAAAGACTCTTGTTGCAGGCTGTAATTTTATCAATTTGACAGATCAAGTTTCCTGCCCAACCAGCAGATGGCATTCAAACTTCAGAAAAAGCCATCTTTCCAAGGTCTTCCATCCTGTTCTTGAAACTCCTTAATTTCTTCTTTAGCACTGTTAATTAAAATATACACTAAACAGAGTTAAAAAAATATTTTGGCTCCATTTTCCCTTGCTAATTCTTCTTGAACCATTAAACAACAGGATAAAAGTTTCTCATCTTTTGCTGTAACCTGATAATTATCTTCTGGAAGCTTTATTTTTTTCTTCTTCTTCTTTCTCTTAATTTTAATTTGAAGAGAATTTATCTTATCATTCTCATAAGAGTAGGAGAGTTTTAATCCATTCCACTTCCAAATGCAGCAAGAAATTATTCTCAATTTGATTCTAATTTGAAAACAACTACCAAGTTATTTAAAAATTCCATATCTTAATCCAAATGGTTAGAATAGTCTAACTTATTTTAAGCATTGCCCTAGATATTTCACAACCCAAGCAACACATATTGCTAGTTGAGTGTCTGGCAATATGTTAGTTCTGCCTTTGGAGAGCCAAGCCACCCTGGGGAGAGCAAAGAGGTGCCCCGCCCAAGTGGAGGTGTCTAAGGTCTATACTTACTTCCTGGTTTGGCAGCAGGCAATCGATCTTCTGGGATCGATTTATCGTGTCTTGTCTAGACGCGATAGATCGATCCTGGATCAATCCCGGAAGTGCTCGCCGTCGACGCCGGTACTCCAGCTCAGCGAGAGGAGTACGCGGCATCGACGGTGGAGCCTGCCTGCCGCGTCTGGACCTGCGGTAAGTTCGGACTAAGGTACTTCGAATTCAGCTACGTTATTAACGTAGCTGAATTTGCGTACCTTAGTCCGAAGTGGGGAGTTAGTGTGGACCAGGCTCCTGTCTCCTGTCTCCTCAACAGTAAGAATTTCTCCCCCAGCATGGTCACTTTGGTGCAGAACCATGGCTCCTTCCTAAGTTGGCTGGGACCACTAGTGCCATCATTAATGCTAACCGCCCTACTTGTGTCTGGAGTGGTGAGAGCATGTCTTCTGCATGGAATTAAGATAAACAGCTCCCTGCATCTGCTCTCCCTTCTAAAGTACCCACAGAACTGGAAGCTCAACTGAGTCTTATTTTCCAAAAGAGCTATAAATGCTACATGAGCCACGTCTTGTTTTGTGACTTGCAGCATATGGCATTTTTCATTCCTTCCTCCTGATACTGCTTGGAATATCACCTTTTAAGAAAAAAAGAAAGAGGAAGTGTGCCTACTTTTAAACTAAAGCTGATTGACACTAAAATATTTCAGACAGCAGACAATCTGGACAGCTTTGAACATGGGCATCTTGCCAGTTCAGAGCATTGTATCGATGATGATTGATTATTATTTGTATAATCATAGCACTAGGAACCTCACTCTTGGACCAGGATCCTATTGTGCTACACACTGCATGAACACAGAACAAAAAGAAAGCTCCTATCCCAAAGCGCTTACAACCTACGTAGAAGACAAGAGACAACAGATGGATAAGGACATACTGGCGGGGGAGTACATGGAAAGAGTGAGACAAGGCAACACTTCTGTTCCTCTTCACTTTTGATTGGTTTTTCAAATTGAAACCACTGACTGGGCTCTGGTTTTCTATGTGAGCTGTATGTAAAGTATTAAACAAAAACTGTACGATCTCAGAAGATGGAGAAACAGGGAGTCTGAAGTGCTGTTGTTGTAGCTTCTACCGTAACACAAAAATGACTTCTGAAAAGAATGCCTGTGAAGAGCTGATTTTCATCAAATATTAAATAAGAGTAGCATCCACAACAGGAAAAGAACAATATTAGAGAATGTAAGAAACAATAAATAAAACAGTGACAATAAACTTAGTTGTATAAAATCATTTTTTTTTCTATTTTTTTTTTCATGGGGCAGTGGGGAGGGAAATGCATTTGATACTGATAGAATGACTAAATATTACTCTTTTCCCCCAAACCATTGCATTTTCTCTGAGGCGCCAAAGAAAAGACTGAAACTTGCACTATCCAGGGCTCCATTTCAAGCACCTTGTGTCCTCTGTGGAAGAGAAGTTTTCTGGTTCATGCAGTGTGCTAAGTGATAGTTTACAGGCCTAATTCTCATTCTAACTAAAACACCTTTACACTGCTCAGGCAGCCTAAAGGGTCTGATTGTAAATGAGAATCAGTTTATATATATATGGAAGTTTTGCTATTCATTTTAATGAGGCCAGGATTTCACCCACAATTCATATTTACAAATAAAACTATAATTAATAAAATAATTCTCAGAAATTATGAAATGTAAAATCTGTATTAGTTAGCTACTGTGACCAAGACAGACCTGACATCTATAAGAGAGTGGTGGAAAGCAGATCTATCAGCCCTAGAATAGTGTAAGCTCTTTTCTCTATGAGGTCTCGTCAACTAGAGACACCTAAGTCCAATTAAGGGCTGCTGGTGATCTTAACCTCACCACACCCTCTTTTCTGATGCGTGAGAGAGGGTAGAAACAAGTTGCAGCAGGGAGAAAAGACTACACCTGGATGGAAGACTGCTCTCCTCTGTAGAAGGGAAACACCTAAGATAACTAAGAGTACTAATTGGGCCTACCCTGAGGCCCACTTCACAAATATTGAGAAATAAACCAGAATGAGGAATAAAAAAAACCTTCAAGGTAGGACTGACTTACTCCAGTCCCCTACTGTCACAGGGAGAAATGCTGAGCCCAGCGAGGTGAAGGAGGTGGCTCACCAGGCTATGTATAGACCCGGGGAGGCTGGAACAATTTGTATAGTGGGGGTGCTGAGAGCCATTGAACCAAAACTGTAAACCCTGTAGGTGATGGAAACTACTGCAAGCCAGGGGGTGCACTCCTAGTTCCTGCAATACTGTATAGACCTGTTTAACCTGGGCTCACTTTCACTTATTTTGTGAGACTTCTGTGCTGCTATTACATGGCAAGAAAATGTACAGGAGCACGACTCCGCACAGAACTCTCATGACTTCAGAATTCTTATTCTATTCCTGTTATTGAGCTCCATAACAGAAATGTGTGACAGGTAGGGTTATGGTTGTCAGCAAGGATGTTCATACATAAAACACAAAATCATTTAAGTTAAGGCATATTATATAACTTAGTTCAGATTAGTTTCATATTTCAGTGTTGGAGAATGCTCTCTCCTCATTTGTAAGATGTTGTCCTTTCTATATTGCCTAAGAAATGGAGTGACTCAGTTCCACATGGTGAGTAGGCAAGTAACTAACTAGTTTGGCATGTGCACAAAACTTATATTATTCAAGCTTTGGTGGAAGCTATCATGAGACATCCAACCCTGTCGCTTCTGAAATCTCTCTCAAACTCCTTCTTTTAGGCTCTGAGCTACATCGTTACTAAACAAGCCAAATATTCAAAATCTCTCTACTACTTGGGGCAGGGGAAGCTAACATTGCAAGCTAAATGACTGCTATTGCCAAAACAGGTCACTAAAGGTATCTGCCCTGAGTTTAATGAATATATGCACTTTTTCTTTTTTTTTCTTTTTTTCTTTTTTGCTACTGCTATGGGGCTCTAGCTGTTGAGAACTGTATATTATTATTTTTACTCTATTAGAGTCTTGGTTATGCTGATATATTACTGGTTGGCTCTCATCTTCCTTAATGATATATTAATATGATATATTAATGATACATGATATGGAGGCTGAGTGCAACTGTTAATTAATGTGATTTTAATATCTGCAAACTTTATTATGTATATTTTACACGCAGATCACCTAGTGGTAGTTTCTCACTATATTTAAGTTTTTGACGTTTGGTAATATACACTTAGCTCTATGCTTTGAAATTCTTCACTTTTGGGGTGAAATTTACTCCCATGCAGAAGGCTAACACAGGGCCTCTGAAATCCCACTTAGGTCCTATTTAGAGCACTTTAAGACAAGTTCATTTTAACAGATGCTCCCCACTCAGATTCAAAGTGGGCTAAAGTTGCAAAGAAGAGAGATTTTTCTCTTACTTCAGCCCCATTGAATTGTCCGAAGAGTTTAACACCCAGTCTTCATTTTCCACAGTTTCTTTTTAAATCACTCTGGGAAATATTTTCACTGCAATAGAAAGCTTACTGGCAGAAGCTCTAGTGAATATTTTGGAGACTAAAGTAGACTAGTTATTTGTAACAAGTCTCACTTGGAGAGAAGACAAAATTCAGCTCAATATAAGAATGAAATTCAAGAAAAACAAAGTGGTGCAAACTACGGAAGAGATCACCAAGACCTACGTAAAAGTGTTAGGTTACAGATAACCTGCCTATCCATATGGAACTTGAAGTATTAGAAAAAATGTCTAGGATCAAAATTATGAAAGTTATGAAAGTTCCCTGAGGATTGGTGCAATTCTATGATCAATTATTAAGAGTGGTGACTTCAACCTTCCTCTGCAATTTCGTATTCCCAATAATAGTCCTACATAAAAGTTCTTTGATCCATGATTGTTGTATTCTACCAACCATGAAGGTTAATACATTTGGTATGGAAAAAGAGGTAGGCTTTTTGGTTTAGTTTTTGTAATAAATAGGTTCACTTATTTCCTGATGTATCAGTGACCAAACAGGCTCACAGAAAGAAAATATTGCTATTATACATAGAAATTTTGACTTTAGGTTTCAAGATATCCATTTCATGTTCATCTAAAAATTGCCTTAGTAAAGGTGGTGGTGGGAAACAATTTTTTACTTGGATGAAGCTATGGCATGCAGTAGATTAGTAAAGATAATAATGACTTGGATACTAACAATTAGTGATTCACCTCAATGTGTACCTCGGGGTGATTGCTTTTGACTATATTAATAATAATTTGCATATAACAATGCACAATTCTGGTTACATATCAGCAATATACATTTGCTTAAATTTAACTTTATTCCTTTAATTGATATTGATAATGGGTTTTTTTGATATGCTGTTTGCATTTTCTGTTTGGCATTTCCATGTATGCTAAATATCAAGCTGTAGAAATATTTCTTCCTTGCTTTTTATATACTTTACTTTCTAATTCCACCCCAAAAGTTTTTTTCAGGCTTTTTCTCATTGCTCATACTCTTTTTAATTTTGTTCTTATGTTACAGAATTTCTTTTGATATATGGGCTTTGTTTCATCTATTACTTGAAAAGTGTATTTTTGAAATAACTAAAATGACAAAAATCAACAAAGGTTGTGAAAGCTTGCTGGTCTCTCTCAAGCAGAAAACATTAAGGCATTACCTTTATTCCTCTTTCATATTTTAGTTTTTGTTTCGTTTTGTTTTAGTTTCTTAGTGCACTGAGGACAGATATAGTAAAACAAAAGTATAAGGGCTGATTCCATAAGTAAAAGAAAAAGAATCATTGATTGCAACTTAACCAAGTCCAAAGCTGGCTTTAGGCCTGCGGAACATGTGATCACATTGGGCATAGCCATGCTCTCCCCATTCTTGTCTTATGTCCCCAACTCCATAAAGCATTTCAGCATATATTTAACTTTAAGCATGTGCTTTAGTCAATCTCTTTTCACCAAAGTGCTTAGCCTATGGACTAATCTTTTACATCTACTAATGTTTTGCATGCATTTTTGTAGGATGCTGAGATGCCATGCAGCAGGGACCTTATGAAGGTCTAGATTGTGTCTATGGCTTGCAGTTTCACAAGGAGAGAGAACTTCCCTCTCCACTTCCTCTTTGCAGGCTATATAAAAGCTACCCAGAATCACATCCCCCATGCTCATGGAAATGCAGGGGCTGCTATCAGGTTGCTCCCTCCTGAGAAGAACTCACTTGAGGCAGGGAGAAGTAAGGAAGAATAGAGCAGAGCTGGTTGGACATGCAGCAAGGTGGGATAAGCTGTACCCTTTCAAGAGGTGACATAAGTTACTCCTCCATCCTGGTGCACTCCGAGAACTCAATGGGAGTGTCTTCCGTTGCTCTCCCTGTGGCTTCATGCTTCTGCACCTGCCTCCAAGCAGATCTATGCCATAAAGGCATAATCTAGCCTTTATTGATTAAATACATAGAGAGAATAGATATATTTGCTCTCCATGTTCATTCCCTTAACGCTACCTTTCTTAATGCTTCCAGCCAATATATAGAAAGTACTCAATTCTGCCATCCCTACTCAAGTTGTGTAGCCCTTTCTCGGCAAGCAGTCTCATTAATGTAAATGAGACCTTTTGCAGATGAAGGGCAGCTTTGTAGTGTGAATAAAGGTGGTAAACTTGGGACATTGGTTAGCTGATCTGCCTCACAAAAATATTATATTTATATTTCTGAACTTCTAACAACAATGGAAAAAGGAAAAAAATGCAGTAATGTCAGCACAATATGCTGGTGACCACATATGGCGAAAGACTAAATTTCATGCTTCCCTGAACCACAAATAATTTACAGGGCTATCAGGTCACAGGTTTAATTTCCCTATTAAGTTGGCAGTCATCCTATCTAGGTATTCACCATTTAGCATGTATGAAAAATCCCTCTGTTACAAAATTTTATTCATTTTTCACATTTAGCGAAAATAACCAACTGAAGCAAGAAAGTATCACTTCTAAATTGAAAGTTTTATTACACACTTTGCATCTGAACACCTTTTCATGATAAAACCATACTAGCAGATACATATGTATTAGCATTCCAGTTGTCTACTGTTGAGTAGAATTATAGTTAGTTTCCCCTTTATTACAAAAAGAAACCTACAGTATTCTATGATAACAGCTAAAACACTGCTTTAACTGTACTGCAAACAGCAGTATTCTGCATGTTTACCCTACAATGTTGTAATACTCATTTTTTTTGTTTATGAATGGTCGGAATTAATATTATGTAGCCCAATATTTTAAAACTTGGGTGCATAAAGTTAGGCACTCAACTAAATATTCTGATTTTCAGAGGTGCCAAGCACCCACAACCATAGGTGCTGGAACTAGGGGTGTGGGGAATGCTGCCACACCCCCTGGCTTGAAGTGATTTCTATTATATACAGGGTTTATATACGGGGTCCAATAGCTCTCAGCACCCCCACTATACAAATTGTTCCAACACCCCTTCCCACAACTCTGACTGAAGCAAGCGGGAGGGAGGGGGCCCGGAGAGGACAACTACAAGAATTCTGCACCTCTGAAAATTAGGCCACATGTTTGGGTGTCTAAATATGATTTTATGTGTTGACTTTTTGATCTCAAAAGTTTGGCGAAAGGACATTTTCTCTAAAGATCTAAAAGCTTCTCACAAATATAATTAAGCCCCATAAAATCCCTGTGAAGTGGGTATTATTTCCCTCTACCCCGAAAACCTCAGCCAGCCCCCACCCCCCCAGAAAAAGAACTTGTAACAAATCAACCTAAAACAAAAACACAAAAATAATTAGAATGTAAAAGCAAACCAGACAAAACAAACTAAAACCCTACCCCAGGCAGAGTTTTACCTTTAAATGAGAGAAGAAATGCCTGAGACTTTATTAAATCCATGAGGAACTACACTCTCAGTATTGATTTTGCATGGAAGGGGTCTTCAGATACTAGGCAGTGCACAATCCTAAGATCGATAGATGTTGCAAAACAGGAATGGAGGTGCAGAGAGGTTAAGTGAAATACCTAAGGCCACATAGTAAGTCAAAGGCAGAGTGATGGATAGAATTGTAAGAGTTACAGAACTTAAGTTTTTTGCTCAAAAACTACACCATAAGGCCATCATTCAGCAAAGCAGTTAAGCATGTGTTGAAGTTCCATTGATTTCAATAGAATTTAAGCATGTTCATAAGTGCTTTTCTGAATTGGGCTGGACAAGGTTCATTTTTTAAGCAAACACAGAATCAGCCTATCCCTGGTCTTTACATGGCTGAGGGGAGGGAAACAAGGAGCTGTCCTCCTTGCACGTATAAGGGCTGGAAAGAATTGCAGTCCCTCGTTACTCCACTAGGAGCACACAGTGTCCCAAAAAGGGGATCAGAGGGGCAGAGGATAGGCAGTATTTTGTTCTGTCCCCCACCCATGATAGTTAGAGGCCTGATCCAGCGCCCACTCAATAGAAAGATTTTCATTGATTTCAATGGGGTTTGGATCAGGGCCCAGTGGAGCTGGCTAGCTATGCAAGGGAGAGTATTCTGCAGCACCATGTGTCTACACACTGGTGAGGTTCCAGGAGGCATTGTACCTATAGCCAGATGCCTCCTGCTGTTGCCCCTGGGATGATGCAACTATGCAGTGCCCAAAGGCAGCGCTGGTTCTAAATTCACTTAGGTCTGGTCTATACTACCCGCCTGAATCGGCGGGTAGAAATCGACCTCTCGGGGATCGATTTATCGCATCCCGTCAGGACACGACAATCGATCCCCGAATCGGCGCTCTAACTCCACCAGTGGAGGTGGTAGTAAGCGCCGCTGACAAAAAGCGGCAGAAGTCGATTTTGCCGCCGTCCTCACAACGGGGTAAGTCGGCTGCAATACGTCGAATTCAGCTACGCTATTCACGTAGCTGAATTTGCGTATCTTAAATCAACTCCCCACTGTAGTGTAGATGTACCCTTATGGTAAATGTATAAGGCCACTAATGAAAAACAGCACCTCAGCTTAATTCCCTTTATTAAGCAACAAATATCGGAGTAGGAACTGGTTTATTTTAGGTTACTGGAAAAACAATCAGCAAACATTAAAAAGGTGTATAATTTCAGCCTCCTTGTAGACTTTGCCTTTTCAATATAGACATGCATATTGTCAGGTGTATTTGTCCCCATAGCTTTGAGATGAATTGATATTTCAATTGAAATAGAATCTCCATTCTCAAAGCTTTTAATCTTGTTCTTTCACCGAGTGTCAAGTGAACTTCTTCTTGCTTTAAGACATCTTTAGATCAAAGATGAGAACTTGATAAATTATAGATCTTTTTTTTAGATCTGCCAAGGCCAGTATGCAAATTTTCCCTCCCCCCCATTTATGTCCATATCCCTCATTGTATATCAATAGGATTTAAACAAAAAAATGTACATACAAAACCATTTTACCGGCCGTATCCATAAACAAGAGCTTGAAAGAGATTTAGTGCATCTGCCAATAGTAAAATGTCTCCGAAACGTAGATTAGATTAGTGTCCCAACTAGAAGCAGCATACATAGCTATATCTAGCTCATTCATCCTGGATGCACGGTATCTTCAGCATGTTTCTGAGGCTGAAATTTGATGTGCAGTAACTTGAAAGTCACTGAGCGCTCTGAACTCAATTAGGAACATATTTTACAACTGATTACATTTTCATAGGCTACAACATTGTAAATTGTTATTCCACCATAAAACATTTAAAAGTAATGTAAATAAAGCTCAAAGAAAGTTGCCTCCTGCATATATATTTAATTATACACAGTATAGCACATATTAAAATATCGTAAATAAAAGGAAAGACTGCCTGCCTGCAACAATTACATGTAGAATAAGAGAGGATTAATGCTGTTCAATTTTCATGTCAACTACTTATACTTATAAATTCATGGAAAACTGCCACAGTAAGTAGTTATTATTGCTACTACACTGCAGAATTAAACAGTGGTCAAGGAAAAGAGGCTTTTGACATGGAAATATTCTGCATAATACAGTCCCTCAGTGACAGGTTTCATTCAGATGCCTGTTCTATCCTATACAAAGGAAGATGATTTCATGACATATAACAGAATTGGTCATTACTTGTAGGTGGGCACATAAGTACCAAGAACTGAAATTAATAACAGAGCAAGTCAAAAATTACATCCTGTTTTTAGCATTTCCAATGGCTTGTCATGCTGTACTGATGGCTGTTTGTTTTTTCCCATCAGACTGCAGATTAATATATTTAAAGGTGATGTAAGAGTACTGAATTAACTCCCAGATCAGGGGCTAGATAGTTCCCATTAGATCTGCATGTGTGAATTTTCACCCGTTTGTGATAAAAGAGGATATGTTGCTCCTATAATAATACCTAATATATCACCTTTTCATCAATCAATTGCAGAGCACTTTATAGTTTTTAATAGTCTTTCCCGAGCACTGTGCTACCTATATGTGTATCCCAGGGAGGGATCCATTCATGGGAAGGGGATGCTATGGGGATGACTTGCAACCATGGAAAATCTGGGAAAAGCTGCTGGCAAATCTGCTAACACTGTAATATAGCTTCAGTTCAGACAGTGAGAAAAGGCTAGACTCTGAAAATCCTGGCTCCTCTGTGTATACTTATTCCTAAGCATAGCCCCCACTGAGTTCAGTGCAACTAGGCAGAATAGAGATTTGCTGGATAGGGCCAAATTCTGCTCTCAACTACACTACTACAAATTTGTAATAAACCTATTGGCCACAATGCAGAATTCCCATTGGCATAACAGACCAGAATTTATCCTGTTCAATATAACAATTATATTTTCAGCAGGGGAAGGCTGGGTTTCAACCTAGAGGTGCCATGTACAGAGAATTGGGGGACTTAGGAAAGTCTGGATTGGTATATGTGGGGGTCTTCTTGGGGGGAGGTTGCCCCTCCTGTGATGCGGGGTTTCCCTAAGCCCTTTCTAATGCAGTGGCACTGTAGGTTGTAGCTCTAACCAATCGCTGGACACAGGGAGATGCCACCCCTGCTCCAGAGAGCTCAGGATATGGGTTTCAGGCTAGGACAGGGCCTTGCAATCATCTCCTCCCTGACAATAGGCTTTTGGTGTGCTGAGACCACTGCCTATCATGCTGACCAATATTGTCCCATTCTTTCCTTGAGCTCCTCCCCCACCCCCACTTGTCTGTATTCATTTATCTCTTGTCCTACACTTAGATCATAAGCTGTTTGGGGTAGGGGCCACCTGCTTCTTCCGTTTGTACCATGTCTAGCGCAATGGGACCCTGGCCCATGACCTCGGATTGCTAGGCACCGTGGTAATACACATAATACACTAAAATAGTAATGCGTGTGGTGTGCAGGCCTGTTTTAGGTTTTTGTTGTTCACTGGTATTCTCATACACATTAGAAAATTAACTCATTGGGTGCTGTTCATACTGTACATTTGAAATCCAAGTAGAATTTGTTAAGAACCATTCTTTTGAATGGAATATGAGGACATAAGATATATAGCACGTGTGCCTCTGAATGGCAGGTACCCGTCGGAACTTAGAGAGGGTTAAATATTTGCATCACACTGTTGTACCACAGTAGAGCTAGGAAGACTTCAGCTTTCTGTCTAACCAAAAAGTATAAGGAAAGAGGGGGAGGATGAATCCACGGAAGAGTGTTAATGTTAACTTGGAGGAAATGCTCTGAATCATCATAAGAAAAATTATCATGCCCTGTAATTTATAGCCTAAATTGCTAAAAGCATGGATTGGATCAATTTAAACAAATCTCCAATCTGAAATGAAGCCATTGAATTGAAATAAGGGAGCTGGTTACATATTGATGGTGTCTGTAGGTGAATAATGTTTGGGACTTTTCCAGTTAGATGTTTTGTCATATAATGTTTTGACTATCCCTTGAACGTACTCTCTCTTCTGGAAATGCTTGTGTATTTCATATTCTGAGCATCATTGGTAGATCATTTTTATGACTGCTGAAACCATTATTGAACTGGTGGTTGACTGACATCTTAAATGAAATCCACCTCAGACAAATTCCCCCAAACCTCCTGAATTTCCAGTGCTTCTTGTCTTATGGACTCATCTTAAAAATTGCTACTTCTGCAGCTTTTTAAGCAGTGTTTAGATACCACAGTGATAAGTATTATATAAAAATGTAGGTGGGATAAAGATATTGTGGGAATTGGGGAATTATGCCAAAATGAGTTGTTCCCCTGGTACATCACGTATTTGGGCTTTGATTGGGTATTTTTATGTATTAGTATATGAGTTCCATAATTTCAGACCACCTTATCTCCAGCTAAATGCATGTATAATAAGGACATAGTCTATAAATGTGGTAAAAGGCAGGATTTGCCTCATGGAGCGGGCACCGAATTAGGAGTCTGGGAGACCTGGACTGTATTCCCAGTTCCACTACTGGCCTGCTATGTGACCTTGGCAAGTCACTTCAAGTCATTGTAACTCTGCTTCCCCTCCCACTGCTTTACCTATTTAGGCAGTAAGTGCTTTGGGGCATAGACTCTTCCTCATTATTTAGACATTACCTGGCATAATCAGTCCCCAGTCTCAGTTGGGGCTTTTAGGTGCTACAATAATACAAATAAATAATAATAAAAAGGAATTACCCTTAAAAATTGTTACTTAACTATCATTTTCATGGGAACACGTAAAATAACTAGTCAGGGTCAGAATGTTTTTGTAATAAGTATTTTGGCAATGGCTTACACAGGCACCAACTGTTTTTCACATAGAGTACTTCTCTCATGTCAGAGTGTAGCTATTGTGTGCCTGTTCCTTCTCCTTCAGATTCCATACTCCAAATCAGACTGATCGTCTGAACACAGGGTAAACAGTTTTGTTCTCCTTCCACCCTCTTAATACAAAGGTGACATTTTCAAAAGCATCTAATCCTCATTAATTTAGGGGCAACATTTTCAAAAACACTAAGTGACTTAGGAATCTAAATTCAGCTTTAGTCTGGAAATAATATCTTTTCCTGGATCTAGATTACATTGCACATTATATAATTGTAACTAGGCATCTAACAGGGATTAGCAAAACTAATGCTAGAATATTTTAACACTAATATAATAATAATTCTTGCAATTGACTCTAGTACTAATAGCTGTAGGTGAGGGCATTCACTGTGTTCTAAGTACTCAGTCACATATCTCAGAGACCTGCAGGGTACTTCATCAGCAACTAATTTAATCCTCCAGTCCCTTTTATGGAGTAGAATAACTACTGGAGTCTCTCCTACTCCTTAACCCCTTCTTCTCCTAATTCTCATGTTCAGTTCCTTGTTATGGGTGGTGCCAGGTTCACTGAAGGTGAGCAGGTATTTGTTAAGATATCTTGACACTTTAAGGTATTTCCTTTCACCTGTTTCTCTCTCTCTCTCTTCTGGATTTCATCTGCCCATATTTCAGACAGTGTTGGTATGATCTAGTAAGCAGCCCTAAACAGCCAGACCAAATTTTTTTCATTCAAAAATGCTTCCCTTGGTACAAATGTGGTCAAACTGTAAAAAAACAAACAAACAAAAAACCCAACCTAAATAGTTGAAACATGGAGAAAATCCATTTTGCCTGGTCTCTTAAACAGGGGCTCCTTTCATCACCCTTTTAGGCTAAAAAAAAGAGGAAAAAGGATCTATAAATAATAAAATTCCTATGTTATTCACAGGGGTCAGCAGTCCTCACCAAGAACTCCCATTCGAAAGAATCCTATTGAATCCAGTGGGCATTGGATGAGGCACCTGCAGCATTGCACGCTATAAAATGCTCAATGAGTTCTTCCCCATCTTCCTGGGCTCCAAGCTTGCAACCAACTACCTCAGCTGGTTTCAACATGATAGTCCCCATATTGTCATGGATCTGTTTACTCTTGGGGGGGCTCCAAGGTTCCCCCAGCTCTTTAAGACAGACATACTAGATGGCAGTTATTTTGCTAGGATGTTTTCCAAGGATGAAACCTTACCCAACGAGTCTCTTTAGTTACAATATATTCTCATGAATCACAGCTCTTAAATTAGGCATACTCATGGGCCTCTATACTGGTACACAGATTTATCTGAGTCTGGACTATATCAGTGGACTGTATAGTCAGCTTGGCCAACATTAGCTAGAAAAGAATTAGTCAAATATACATAGGGCATAACTATGTCTGCTCCAATGCCAGTCAGGGTCGACTCCGGGCACCAGCCCACCAAGCATGTGCTTGGGGCGGTGCCTGGAGGGGGGTGGCACGGCGGGGCGCTCCGGTCCGAGAGCGGAGCCGCAGTGGCCTCGCTGCCCTCCCCCTGGTGCTCCGGCCGGTCGGGGAGAGCTCTGGCCACCAGGGAGAGCAGAGAGCCCCGGCCAGGCTCTCCGCCCTGCTCCCGGCACTCTGGCCACCGGGGAGAGTGAGCCCACGGCCGGGCTCGGCGCCCTCCCCTGCCGCGCTGGCGGGGGGGGGACGAGGGGGGCGGCGGGTGGCTTTTTTGCCTAGGGCAGCCCTGATGCCAGTGCAGGGTAGTAAAGTGAAGGGAGGAAGGCAGGGTTAGCAACTGCAGTGTTTCTCTGCTCCATTCTCATTGTGCACCCACATGAAGCTCATGGACAACACTAAACTGTATCCGCACAAACCATGGCAGGTGCAGATACACAAATGGAAAATTAAAGATTCCCCAGGGTGCAACTGTGGTCACCCAGAACAGACCATGGAACATATAACAACTCAATGCCCGATTCACAAATATGAAGGAGGCATCACAACAATACACTCCGCTACTCCAGACTCAATTATCTGGCTTAACCATCTAAATGTAAAATTATAGTTGTTGCTCTACATTTACATCAGCCATATGAAGAAGAAGATTGTACACCCAGATGGCTGAATCAAAAGGACCACTTGCTGTACCATTTTCCCCGGGGTTGATAAAGGAATGTTTCTGCTCATGTTCCCCTCGTTCTCGTGGGAATAACAAGCCTTTGGAGGAATAACATAAGCCCCTGATTCAGCAAAGCATTTAAGCATGCTTAAGTGGTAGACTAAATAAGGATGGACTTAAACATGTGCTTTAGTGCTTTGCTGAATTGGGACCTAAATAAACAATAATGATGATACCTGAAGTTGCATTAATTTCTTCCCTTTCCTTTTCCTCAGTAATATGCTACAAGTAGCTTCTCTTATGACATTACAACATTATCTTGAAACACTTTAGAATTAATCCATAAATCTACACATTGTTGATGTTATCACTACCTATCTCATTCTCAAGAATACATCAATCAGTGCTGGCTTTTGTATGCCATGGTCACAAAATATAAATATAGATATTTAGTACAAAAGATTTTCTCCAACACTTCTCTGAACTTATTTCCCAAGGGAAAAAAAACCATAATTCAGTCCCAGGAAAAGAACATATTGAGCAAGATAATAAAGTATAATAATAGAAGCCTTAGTATCTGTAACATACTGCAAACTATACTGAAACAAATTTGAGATTTACAAATGAAGGAATTAATGGAACTGGAATATGACTACATTGGTTTCCCAATGTGTTTTATTTCCCTAGGGTTGAATTTGCATTCAAACTGTGTTAGATATTTCTCTGAAAAAGATTACAATATGGAGGACAAATAACTAATTTAATAGAAATGAATTGCACTGTGAGGTTTGTCTTTAAAGATCTAGCTCTGATGAAAAAGCTTCTGCATTAAGCTCTCAACTTAATTCCTAATATACAGTAGGAAGTTAATATTGGAATCAAGTATTTGACTGAATTTTTCTGAAATCTGAATGCATATAATATATTTTCATGCAAACTCTTATGAGATAAAATGGTGACAAAAATATAGTTCAATGCTAATCGTATTTTCTGCAGAGTGCTGAAAGAGATAAATGGCATGTGTTTTATTATTTGAGGCATGAGGGGATATACCAGTACATGTATTTTGATTTTTTCCCACCATATCTTATGTTCTAATATACCTGTAGTTGATTAAATCATAAATAAATAAAATGTTATATAAAAATATTGAGTCCTTTTTAGACTGAGAGAAAATCCAAAATGATAGCAATTCTGAGTCTCACATTTTTGTATTTCTTTGTGTGGTGTCATTTATGGATATGAACAATGATTTTCCACACTTATTCTGTTAAAAAAAATTGAAACTGCATATATTTCAATATTCTCCACAATTAAAGAAAATATAAAACTGTAACAGTTGCTCATCGCTGGAGAGAAGAGCATCATCATGTGGAGTTAACAAGGGTAGAAAGTTAAGAGGGAGAAATATGGCTGAAATTCCTCCATCCACAATATATAAATAACTGGGCATATACATACATGTAGAGCCAGATTTTCAGCCAGTGTAAATCAGTGTGATTGTATTGACTTTAATGAAGCAGCACTGATTTATAGCAATTGAAGATTTGGCCCACAGTATCCATCCATCTTGGTGGTGAAGATAGGAAAATACTATCAAATTTTCTCCCCCTCATCTGGCCTTCATCACAAGAACCTTCTCTTCAGCAATAAAGGAAGATCAAATGTATTTCCCCCCATAGATTATCAATACTGCTAGGTTGGTGAGCCTCCACCCACAATGGTCAATGAAGAGCTAAGAGGAGAGCTCACACCTTCCCTCAGTCTCAATGGGTGATGAGTCTGAGTTTCTGACATACTCAAGTCCAGTGAGTCTAGGGACTATGTGGCTCAAATTCTTGATCTCTTGGCTGGCTGTGTATTGCATTATGCTGCTGCTAAACGTGATAGTTACTTTATCAGTGCTTAGTATATACCTAGGGCCTTTTTTTCTACCACATCATTTCTCCTTAATGTCAGTGTTTGTGTAAGTTACATAGAAAACAACCCCGACAAACCTGAAACATGATTTCTGCAATTATTTTTCAGATACCCGATACTTACTAACATGTATTACTTATTGTTCTATGGCACATTAAGGAGGTACTTCCTGATAAATGTGCAAGCCCCCAAAGGGTAAGCAACAAATTGATTCATGCAGATGTTAGGTGCAGAAAATAAAATTTCCCAGCAGCATTGAATGTTTTGATTGATACTTAGTGTGTGTGGCAGGTAATTCATAGTGGGTGCAATCACCCCTGTGTAGAAGCTCCCCCCGAATAAACAAAAAACTTTAATTGCTTCTTACATCTCAAAATGGTGTTTAATGGTACAATAGAATTTCATCCATTGTTTATACTTTGAGCTAAAGAGCATGACAGAGGAAATGTTTTCTGGCATAATATGCAACTTCCAATATATTTGAACCAGCAAAATATTTTTTCTCTCAAACTTGCTAGGAAAGCATTCATTGTTCCTGCTGTGGGAAAAGATCACAGCCAGGCAAAACTGGGATGATTGGTATGGCTTTGTGCGCTTTCTCACTGATCTCTACAATCCAACAGAAAACCTCAGACTTAAAAATAAATATCCTTTATGGTTTTTTTCTTCACCGTAAAAGTCACAATAGAACAAAGGCAATAGGCTATGGCTGAATGTGTACTAATTGGATTTGTCAACACACGCTACCATGCTAGCATAGTGCAGAAATCTCTGCTTTTTGGCTTTGATAGAGGATTTTGGGGGCTGCGGAGAGTAGTTTAATCTCCCATCTTAATCCTTACCTTTTCATGATGCTGTTGTTGCAGTCTCTGGTACAATGGATGTATTACTCTAGTAATTAAGGTTATTCAGTTGTCCTGTCTCATTTAAAAAATAATCTGCCTGGCCAGTCTTCCCATTTTTTCAAAAGGTGAAAATACTTGATTGGCTGAACTAAAACCTAAAAACTCATTTCCAGTGGTCATTTATAAATGCATAACTTCTGGAGGAAAAAAAGGTTGCTAGTAATGAAACGGAGAAGCTGTAAGAGTTAGCAAAGATCAAAAAATTCCATTAAAGCATATGATGATATAGAGGATGCATTTATTTTCTCACCTATGTGTTTCATCCGCCGTGTATGGTGACTCACAGTAGCCAGGTTTATGTAGCTTTCTAAAGTGCTCTCATTCTCTGCAGTCTGTGCATCTAGGCAAACCCTATCTTAAGGATAGATTCCCCCTGCCCGCCCATGCTGTATTATCAAATTAACATTCATAAAACAAGGTCCTACCCAAATTCTTCACATCCTGAGGGGAGAAAAGGAAGGGTGGGGCACCTGCTACTCATGGGAGTTCCATTCTCAGAGACCCTTAAACTGAGGCACAAATTCAGCAAAGTCCCAACTCATGGCTTTAAATTAAGCCTCCTGAGAACATGACTTTTCATTGCTCAGTTCATCAGGATTTCTTCCCTGCATTCTAGGTGTGAGGAGGTACTTGTCCTATAGTAGGGGTGACCAAACTGGCTCGCTAGCCACATTTGTCTTTTACCGTTAAAATGCGGCTCATGGAGCTCCCCTCCATTTTCCACCTACCAGATTGGGGGGAAGCTCAGAACCTCTGCCTTGCAGTGAGGTGGTGGGGTAGGAGCTTCTGTCTGGCGGCGGGAGGGTGGGGGAGGAGAGTGTCTCGGGGCATCTGCTAGGACTCAGGGTTTCAACAGGAGTGGGTGGTTCTTGAACTTCTGAAAATTGTCATATGCAGCTCAGGGGCCAGTAAGTTTGGCCACCCCTACCTTTTAGCCTTTAATTAAAATCAAAATGGCAGGAGGAAGAGCAGGAAAACCCAGGGAACCAGCTGAATTTCCTGAACAGATGACCACTTGATGGAGGAGCCCTCATATGTCTGAAGAGAGATGCAATTCATAACAATTTTTAGACTAACAGAAGAATGAAACCAACCTGCTCCCTGCTTTTCTATGAAAGTGGGACTTTTTTACTGGTTTTACTTCCCTAGTCAGAGGTGGAAATTTCATAAATTATTACAATTATTACAATTTTGTAATATTGTTATGAGCCGGGTGAAACCTTGTTATGGTCTGAGTTAGAAGCTCATTCAAAATGACATGTGAATATGCCCCTCATCGATAGCTGTTAGAGACAGTTAAGGGACCACACCTGAAACAAGGCCGTGTCGAATCTGTCCAGAAACTATATGGGCAGAGGCTTCCAATACATATTGTGCCGGGGTGTGTCTGTTTGTGCGTGTGCGTGAGAGAGAGCGAGGGAGAGAACACACTCAGAAATAATAAAAAAGGAGAGACTGAGAGGCAGAGGCACAGTGCAAGAAAGCTGAGCAGAAGCCTGTGAGCACATTGTGACCCTGGTAAAAGCTAGAGAGAGAGATTTTGGATCTGTTGGCTAAAGAGGCTTGGGTCTGTAAGCTCAGATATTGCTCCTTTTGTTCTTGGTTCCTCCTGTGTTTGGAGAAACAGAACTTTGTAAATTCCTTGTAAATCAACAAAATTGTATCAAGTAAATTCCAGACTCCATCAATTAAGTCTTCCAATTGGAACAACCTGGAGTCCTGAAATTTGACTAGCCACTTGGGTCGAAAAGTATGAAATTTTCTTAAAGTTATTTGTTGTGGTTATTTTAAACATTGTATATCAGTGATTCACCATAATTCCTGATTATGGCAGGAAATCTGAGAAGGAACTTTTTTTAAAAAATTGGATATAGGATATAGCCCCAATTCTGCAGTTGGATCTGCATGGGTGAAACCCTGCCCACATGAATGTAATCATAGGATTGGGGTCTATATATATTTTCAAAACCACCAATGATATCATTAATTGATAGTCTATTATGACTTTTTAAAACTGCCATACAATGACATTTTTTCAGGTTTTTTTTTTTAGATGGGGAAAAAAAAATCCAAACAACAATGAAAAACCCTTTTCTTTACAAACATTTATATATATTCCAGTTCAAACATTTAAGCGGCCTCAATAGTTTAAAATTTTTATGGTTAATGTAATCCCAATTTAAATGTACCTTTCCTAAAATACCAAATCTACAGTAGATTATGTTTAGAGTATATTTTGGTGTTGTAAAAAAAGTAGGAAGATATAAAGCACAACTAAGCCAGTTCAGCAAAGCAGTTAAGCATGTGCTTAAAATTAAATATGCACTAATATGTTTTTCTAAACTGGGGCCTAAAACTACATTCTCCACTCACCACTATTTCTTGCTTAAATCACCCCAGATATCGCAGTGCATGTTCTAAGGGTATGTCTACACTACGAGAGTAGTTCGATTTTACTTAAATCTAATTAGTGGAACCGATATTACAAAGTTGAACGTGTCTATCCACCCTAAGAACAGTAATTCGACTTTGTGAGTCCACACTAACGTGGCAAGCGTCGACATTGGAAGCGGTGCACTGTGGGCAGCTATCCCACAGTTCCCGCAGTCCCCGCTGCCCATTGGAATTCTGGGTCGAGCCCCCAACGCCTGCTGGGGAAAAAATGTGGCGAGGGTGGTTTTGGGTAACTGTCGTCATTCAACCGTCACTCCCGCCCTCCTTCCCTGAAAGCGAAGGCCCGGCGGGCAATCAGTTCGCGCACTTTTCTGGTGAGTGACAGCGCGGACGCCACAGCACTGCGAGCATGGAGCCCGCTGCGACCATCGCTGCAGTTATGGCCGTTGTCAACACGTCACACATTATCATTCACCTTTTTCAGAGGCAGATGCTGAGAAATCGAGCGAGGAGGCTACGGCAGCGCGGTCAGGACATTAAGTCTGAGAGGGGCACAGACCTCTCGCAAAGCACGGGACCCCACGCCGCGGACATCATGGTGGCAATGGGTCATGTTGATGCTGTGGAACGGCGATTCTGGGCCCGGGAAACAAGCCCAGACTGGTGGGACTGCATAGTGCTGCAGGTCTGGGATGAATCACAGTGGCTGCGAAACTTTCGCACGCGTAAGGGAACTTTCCTGGAACTTTGTGAGTTGCTGTCCCCTGTCCTGAAGTGCAAGAACACCTGGATGCGAGCAGCCCTGACTGTCCAGAAGCGAGTGGCCATAGCCCTCCGGAAGCTTGCAACACCAGAAAGCTACCTGTCAGTCGCGAACCACTTTGGCGTGGGCAAATCTACCATGGGGGTTGCTGTGATGCAAGTAGCCAACGCAATCGTTGAGCTACTGCTCTCAAAGGTAGTGACCCTGGGAAACATGCAGGTCATCATAGATGGCTTCCCTGCGATGGGATTCCTAAACTGCGATGGGGCTATAGATGGAACTCACATCCCTATCCTGGGACCGGAGCACCAGGCCAGCCAGTACATTAACAGAAAGGGCTACTTTTCAATGGTGCTGCAAGCACTGGTGGACCGTAGGGGATGTTTTACCAACATCGTCGGATGGCCCGGCAAGGTTCATGACGCTCGTGTTTTCAGGAACTCTGGTCTGTTTAGACAGCTGCAGAAAGGTATTTACTTCCCGGACCACAAAATAACTGTTGGGGATGTGGAGATGCCTATAGTGATCCTCGGGGACCCAGCCTACCCGCTAATGCCCTGGCTCATGAAGCCCTATACAGGCTCCCTGGACAGTGAAAAAGAGCTCTTCAACTACCGACTGAGCAAGTGCAGAATGGTAATTGAGTGTGCTTTTGGACGTCTCAAGGGGAGATGGAGAAGCTTACTGACTCGCTCTGATCTCAGCGAAACCAATATCCCCATTTTGTTATTGCAGCTTGCTGTGTGCTCCACAATCTCTGTGAGAGCAAGGGGGAGACGTTTATGGCAGGGTGGGAGGTTGAGGCACATTGCCTGGCTGCTGATTACGCCCAGTCAGACAGCCGGGCGATTAGAAGAGCCCAGCGGGATGCGCTGTGCATCCGGGAGGCTTTGAAAGCTAGGTTCCTCAGTGAGCAGGGTAACCTGTGACTATTAAGTTTGTTTAAAGACAAGCTGAACCTGCCCCTGTTTCTTTACCCACTTAATGTTGACTATCCTCTCCAGTTACATACCCCCCTTACCCCGTTACCCCACTTCCAACACACCATTAAAAATAAAATAAATGGAAGTTTGTTCATTAAAACCGTTTTCTTTATTAAGGGTTTCGTGGTAGAGGGTTGAAACTGGGACACAGACTGTGGTGGGGAGCGGGTGTAGTGATGGAAAGGATGCTTCTAAACTCGAGGAATGACAGGCTCCTGCTCCTAGATCGGTCCGCAGTGGTGGACTGGTTGTTTCAACGGAGCCTGCCACCCCTCCTTTTCGGAACTCTGTGTGTGTGGGCTATATGAGTTTGTGGCGGGGGAGGACGGTTACAGATCCCCTGCTGCGTGGCTCTGTCATCCAGGCTAAGGACCACTGCATAAGATCTGTAACCGCCCTCCCCCGCCACAAACTCACATAGCCCCCCAATACAGAACATGAAAACCACCTCCCAGACTGACCAGGGTGCCCAGTGACTGCAACGTGTGTGTGACCTGCTGCTGAACCTGCCCCCGTGTCTGTACCCTGGTAAAAGTGACTGTCCTCTCCAATTACCAACCTCCTTCCCCCCCTTCAAACACACTCTCCTCTAAAAGAACACGACGGAAACAGTAATGAACAGAAACATATTTTTTATTAACACCTACACAGTTAGGGGATGACACTGGAATGGGGGCTTGGGTGAGGTGCTTTTGGAGTGAAGGAAAGGACTTATCAAAACTTTGGGAATGAGAGCCGTCTGGTACTTGAGCAGTCTGCAGGGGTGGAGTGACTGTTTTCACGGCCCCTACCGCCCCTCCTTCTTGGGACTTTGGGTGAGGGGGGGAATGGGACTTTGTGGCGGGGGAGGGCGGTTAGAGATAGACTGCAGCGGGGCTCTGTCCTCCTGCCTCCGGTCCTGCAGAACGTCTACAAGGTGCCGGAGCATGTCCATTTGCTCCCTCATTAGTCCAAGGAGCATTTGAGTCGCCTGCTGGTCTTCCTGCCACCACCTGTCCTCCCGTTTGCTGTGTAATCACTGATATTGCAACATGTTCTCCCTCCACTGGGTCTGCTGTGCCGCCTCGGCTCGGGAGCAGCCCATAAGTTTGGAGAACATCTCGTCCTGTGTCCATCTCTTTCAGTGCCTAATCTGTGCCAGCCTCTGGGAGGGGGATGCCAGGGTAGGTCAGGAGACACTCGCAGCTGTGGGATGGGAAAAAGGGAGTGAATTCCTCACAAAGGTACATTTTTGTGAACAATGAACATAGTCTTTCTCTGTGAACAAGACCATGCACAGCACCTATCACATGCACACTCAGGACAAGGTCGAATTTTCGGCCTTCGCATTCAGTGCCTGGGGTCTTGGAGTATAGATCACACAAGCAGGACAGGACAGCGGAATTTGGCTAGCAGGCAGACATGGTAAGCCGTAGACTTTTGGTTGCTGAAAGCTTAATTTATAGCAGTGTCCTCTTTTCACGTTCAAAGCAGTGCCCCTAGCGTTGGCCAGTTCCTGCTGCCGGCAATCCGGCCAGCATGAACTCTGCCCCTGTCCCACCCCCCTCATGGCTGTCCCTGGGAAAGATCCCTGTATGCTGCCCCTGTCCTGCCTCCACCGCATGGCTGTAAACCGCCGGTTACAGTTATGGAAAGGAACAGGCAATCAGTCCCAATACTAACATTCCCCTAATTTAAAGCAGGTCACCATGAGTGATATCACTCTGATGAGGATCTCGGACACAGAGAAAGATCGCATGCTACATGAATGCCAGCAAAAACTGGGGCTGTATGCGGCCATGCTGTGCGAGGCACTGATCCCGGAGTACTTGCTGCTAGCTTGGCGCGGAAAAATTTCCTACCATGGAGGATGCAATAAGGCCGCTCTCCCCAGGAACGTAATGCAAAGGCTTTCAAATTACCTCCAGGAGAGCTTCGTGGAGATGTCCCAGGAGGATTTCTGCTCTATCCCCGGACATATTGACACAATTTTCCAGTAGCTGCACTGGCAAGGACTAAAAAGTAGAGCGCCTAGGGCAAAGTAGTCATGAAAAACCCATTGTTAATATTCCATTCCTGTTCTGATCAAAATAAATGTTTACATGTTTAAAACACTTACCGACTGATCCGTCCCCTGATTCAGGGTCAGGGTTAACGCCTTGGGAGGGTTGGTAAGGGATCTCCGTGAGGGTGATGAAGAGATCTTGGCTCTCTGGGAAATCAGCGTTGTATGCGCTGTCGACTGCCTCATCCTCCTCATCTCCTTCCTCATCTTCCCCGTCCATGAACATCTCCGAGGAAGCGGCCGTTGACAATACCCCATCGTCAGAGTCCACGGTCACTGGCGGGGTAGTGGTGGCAGCCACACCTAGAATGGAATGCAGTGCCTCATAGAAATGGCATGTCTGGGGCTGGGATCCGGAGCATCCATTTGCCGCTTTGGTCTTCTGGTAGACTTGTCTCAGGTCCTTGATTTTCACGCGGCACTGCGTTACATCCCGGCTGTATCCTCTCTCCGTCATGGCTTTGGCGATCTTCTCGTAGATCTTTGCATTCCGTTTTTTCGATCGCAGCTCCGAAAGCACGGACTCATCGCCCCACACAGTGATCAGATCCAAGACTTCCCGATCAGTCCATGCTGGGGCCCTTTTTCTATTCTGTGATTGCATGGTCACCTCTGCTGGAGAGCTGTGCATCGTTGCCAGTGCTGCTGAGCTCACCACGATGTCAAAACAGGAAATGAGATTCAAACTGCCCAGACAGGAAAAGGAATTCAAATTTTCCCAGGGCTTTTCCTGTGTGGCTGGTCAGAGCATCCGAGCTCAGACTGCTGTCCAGAGCGTCAACAGAGTGGTGCACTGCGGGATAGCTCCCGGAGCTATTAGCGTTGAATTCTATCCTTACCTACCCTAATTCGACATGGCCATGTCGAATTTAGCGCTACTCCCCTCGTCGGGGAGGAGTACAGAAATCAATTTAAAGAGACCTCTATGTCGAACTAAATAGCTTCGTTGTGTGGACGGGTGCAGGGTTAATTCGATTTAACGCTGCTAAATTCAACATAACCTCCTAGTGTAGACCAGGCCTAAGAGTCATTGTAGCTTTAGCAATACATTAGAGTGAATTAATGTCACAGTTTCATTGAGCAATGAGATTTAAGAGACTACAGCTCAGCAAGTGTAGTCATCCCAATATCAGTTGTTCATTTGTCATATATGTAGTCATGTATACATGTGCCATATCTTCCCAGTACATATATCTTTACCTACATTCAGGACATAATTCTGATCCCACCATAGCCACTGGCGACACTGCCTTCAATGAGAGCATACGGGTTTCTCCCTACTGCTATCTTCATAATTCAAATATATTTAGGAATGTTTAAGCAAAGCATATGCACCTGATTACCCATAAGAGAGCAAAACTGAACAATGGTTAAAAGAAGCACAAAAGAAGACTGAGTCTTGACAATGAGGATCCAGGAATGCAGGAGGGACAGAAATGGATGGAGAATTTTAAAGATTAGCGTAGCTCAGCCGCTTTTCCATTTTTTGGGGTGGAACTGGTTTCAGGTAGAGAACATCCAGTTGACACTTCCTGGGGAACCTAGGGCCATATTTCATTAGTCATCATCTTTATTACTGATTTTATTAAAGAATTAGATTTCCACTGTAATTTTTTTTTAAATAGCTGCAGATATTTAGTGGACTTTGGGATTCAGAGTTGTGGCTCTAGGAAAGGAGCAAACTTATACATAAAGGACTGGCTCCTGCTAATATATACACATAGTCTCAACTCTACTCACATGAGTAAATTTAAGCACTTATGTAAGGGTTTGCAGGATCAGGGCCAAAATAATTGCAGTGCATACAGTAGTTTGGCAGAGAAGGATTTCATTATAGCACATTGATCCTTTAGTGCATTCTGAAGTGGTTGATTTCTCTGTTAGAATAAAACAGCATATTATCTGTTGCTAATTAGATGTACAGTTTATTTAATAGGGATCTCTAATATTGAATAGTTCCATATTTCATGGGTTTTTTTTTTATTCCATTAGTGCCTATTGCAAATGTAAGAGATACAGAAAAAAAAATCTTCCTTTACAGTAGCAGAGACACTTGGGTTCATTTTTACATTAGGTGGCACTAATTCCCTATTAACTGATATTAACATAATATGCAGTCACCATGCAGTTTCATAAAGTTATACATTAATGCTGTTACACTTTCAAAGCACAAAATACAGTGCCAACCACAGCCTTCTCTCTAATCATAGACAAGTTGTGGTGACCTTCAGACGTTGTTTAATAGAAAGTCAGATTGTGCGTTTTACAATCATGGACACTTCCAGAAGCTTAGCTTTTACTCAGCTACACAGGCTTGGCAGAATTCAATTATTATTTTTTTATAATTTAGATGGAAAATATTGATGTTTATTTTAAGCATTTTAAAATTTGTATTCATTTTCATTTTCACAGTTGCAGGAAATTATGGTGGGTGAGACAATGTGAGGGTCAGACAATAATTATGTAATGACAGTAGACACTGAGATTTATAAGAAGTTAAATCTTTATAACCTTTAGAACACAAATTGTCAACATCACATGTCAACATAAAGTAAATACATTAAACTCAGTACATTCTCAAGAACATTTTTCTTCGCCTGTATATAAATTTCAGTTATCATAAATGGAAATATATTTTTCATTGGTTGTACATGTTCAGTGAAATTTAAGTTTATCAACACTTAGCTATAAAAATCTAATTCTTCCAAGCCTAAATATACAGTACATATTCCTATTAACTGTTGACATTAGGAATTAGTGTATTATTGCACAGGATTTCCATTATTCAGGTACCTGAATAAATCCTAATAACATACAACAACAATTACTTTTTATTACATACAATAGGAGTTTCTTGCTGCAACTTCATAAATATCGCAATGTAATTGTTACTTTAGGAAGTGAAGTTACATACTAAACAAAGTATTTCAAAGCTACTAAGCTCTGGTCCAATGTTTCATAAAGTTCATTGTTTTCCAACATCCCATTAATTATTTTAATGGCTCAGAGAGCCTGTCTAGTACAGGCACAGGACCTGATTCTCCACTCAGTTTCACCAGTTTTATGCCAGGATAATTTCACTGATTTAAATGGAATTGTAAAAATAATTAAATATTAATTAGAGCAGCAACTTGACCCTGGATTTCTCACATCCCACGTGAATGACTTAACCACTGGACTACAGAGTCAGGGTCTTGCTCTCTGGACCCAATGAATCTTTAATTACTTATAAAAAGGGGAACTGCTCCAAGAGGAAAGCTTTCCACCCTGGAGTAGCCAATAGCCTGGAGGTTACGTTACATTACTCAGTTGGGAGATAGAAGAGCAAAGTTCAATTCACTGCACTAAATCAAACGGAGCAAGGATTTTAACCCAGGTCTCCCTCATCACAAGTTCTCTAACTACTGGCTGACTAGGTATAAAGGGACAGCTACTAACCCCTCTCTTTTTTTGTGAGAAAGGGCTGACATAGGATTGCTGCCTAAAAGGATTTGTGGTTGTGAAACCCAAGTGGAGATATGCGACTAAGTTTGAGGGGTGGGGCTTAGGACACAGATTCAGGGCTGTGGATTCCACTGGGTGGCAGGGTTTGTACATTTAGGCATTGCAATAGTGAACCTAAGCCTCCTTGTGGAACCTAGCCCCTTGGCTTTTCTCGGGCGGGTTGATTTCTCTCTCTCATTCCCTTCTCTCATCCCCAATCCCTGCATCTCCAGAACAAAGTTGTTCCATCCTGATGCAGAATGGCAAACATCTCAGATTTTCATGGGATGGGAAAACCTTTTCCCACTCTGCTCTAGAGATGATTTCTCTGGGAGAGAAAACGGCAATGAAAGCTAAAGCACAATGAGAAGGCTTATATAAAGGTGTGTTATGATCAGGGAGGAATTTGTCATGATGGGTACCGTTTCTATGTTAGTTAGTCTTAGTAATTTTTGTTTGCTTTCGATTTTTAAATAATCCCCACTTCACACACTGAAAAGTTTAAATGTATTTTAAGAATAAGACCAATCATACTAAATCACTCAGGTGTTTTAGATTAACCACCTTCTCTTTTACTTTTAAAATAGGTATGCCAGTTTTTTTAAAAATTCCTGTTCAGGAGCTTGGAACACAGCAGGGAAGAGCTTTCTGAATACTTTACTTATGTATGTCACCTGCCAAAGATTCAAAGAAATCAGATGGGGTAAACCATTTTACAATTATGTTTTCCCCTTAGCTAATACTGTGCAGTACATTACCTTATGGCTTTAAATTCAATAGCAATTTTTTTATGTTGTGTGTGTATGGTGTTTGCAATTGATACCTGTCAGGTTAATTGCTTAAGAGAGCCAGGAGTCCTTCTAGCCAGCACTAACACTGGAAAGTAATTGACATATTTGTTGGGGGTTCTTTTTTAATGGATTCAGCATCAGGAGTAAGAAATTTCAACAAGGGAATGCAACAAATGAACAGTTGATATAAATCTGATACAGTGGCTGTCCAGCAGGGTAAATTTATATCTACGACAACATGTGAAATAAATTAGAGGTCAGGAAAGGATACTATTTTAAATCAAACAAGGAAAGAAAATGCAGAATATGCTTTTAGCAAATTCAGTGCCCCCATAGTCTTAAAAAAAAACCAAGGGTGTAAACTGAAAAAATTCTTTATTTCACATTAATTTTTTTTTTTCTGTAACAATAACTTGTAGAGACTAAAACTTAGCATATAAAAGACTTGGGAACATTTGACTTCAATGTTTCCTCCAGGTGCTCAGCATCGCTTAGGATTTGGCCTTTAATCTTTTTATATGATCAAATTTTCTTCTAAGGTCTGGATTTTCTCAATACCCACAAATTACTTATATTTAAGAAGATATTTATTTTGCAGACAGCTATGCCTTTGAACAGCAATTAGTGAAGTATATCACAAATTGTTTCTGAATGAACTACACTTAAAAGTTGAATTAAGGTGTTTTCCCCCTTTATCTTCTCTCCGAAGACTGACTGTCTCCTAAGTAGAAGTGTATCTACCACGTATTCATCATATGACCTTTTGTGAAAACTGTCTTAATAGAATTTCAGTTTTTGTAGGAACATAGGAATTGTCAGACTGGATCCAACCCATGGTCTATCTAGTCCATTATCTTGTCTCGATCAGTACCAGAACTAGATCTTTCAGTGCCAGAAATACTGTAAAAAGCAACAGAGAGTCCTGTGGCACTTTTAAGACTAACAGATATATTGGAGCATAAGCTTTCGTGGGTGAATGCCCACTTCGTGCATTCACCCACGAAAGCTTATGCTCCAATACATCTTTTAGTCTTAAAGGTGCCACAGGACTCTCTGTTGCTTTTTACACATCCAGACTAACACGGCTACCCCTCTGATACTTGACAGAAATACTGTAGTAGGCAGTTATTGGAATAAACTGCTCACAGGGAAAGACTAACTCCCAATAGTTAAAGACTAACTGATGTTCAGAAGCATAAAGGTTTTTATACCTTGCCAAACTCCTGGCTTTTTTAAATTCTTTTTATGTTAACCCTGGTTGTTCTAGTTATTCATATTTTTTAAAAGTTAGCTGTAGAATAACTGTTGTTATTTGAGATGTGCTGTGCACATATACATTCCACTATAGCTGTACATGCACCCAGTGCAGTGAAGTTGGACACTTTTGCGAATCATACCAGCAGGCAGCGCACACACACACACCCCCACTAGCCTTGTGGGCTGAATTATATAAAGGGGTGTGGTCACTGCGTCCCCCTCTGTTCCTTTGTACTTCTAAAACTGACACAACTGAGGAAGTGGGAGGGTGGTGGAATGTATATGTGCACAACACATCTCAAACAATAGTTACTGTAAAGGTAAGTACTTATTTTTTCTCTTTCAAGTGATTGTGCACATATACATTCCACTCTAGGTGACTCATCAGCAGTTTCCTTACAGATGGTGGAACTTCAGAGAGACTGGTTGAAGTCAGCATCATCTTGGGAATCTGTAGTTATAACGTAGTGTATGGAGAAAGTATTAAAAATGATCCTTGGGTTGGGCCAGGCCTGAAGCGGGGAGTGGAGGGAATAAAGGTGTTTTTATGTCCACAGAGGGTCTCTTCAGCCCCACCACAAATTAGAGAAGCCTCAGGACTATCCTAATTTGCACTTGATTAACCCCCGCTTTAAGGGGCCAACATGGCATCAAGATGCATCAAAAGAACAGTGGTTCTCTGGCTATGCACACTCCGCTAGGCTATGCTGCCAAGGCACTCCCCGCAGTGGAGTAATCCTTCTGCCTACACCAGATCTACACCACATGGGGGATCTCTAACATTGGGGGAACTTCAGCTCACCAGATTTACAGCCAGAGTATAAAACTCAGCTCTGAATGATGACAGGGGGACTAGTTATGAGGGACAACTTGCTAAAGCCTCAAGGCAAACCCAACCCCTGTTTTTAACCTTACTAAAGTCAAGTAGTCAAATACAGGTCATCTCTCTTGTGTTTCAGTATATATGACTTGTGGAGTGATGCAGTCCTCTGAAATGCATTCCTCCGGTCTGTTGTGAAAGAGCCAAAAAGAAGGTACTCTGGTTTGAGAGGATATTATCGGTACATTGAAACTCATGTGAGCTGTGATTAAGGGATTCCATACCTTGCACAGATTACTTCTGCTGATGGCCAAAACAATCTGTGCAGGGAGCTCTCCCTGATTGGGTCAGAATATACCTCTATAGAATTTCTGCTTTCACAGCCTTAAAGTATATCCATTTTCCCTTCACAAAAGGCTTGCATCTAAATTTAGACCATGGTGTCTGGAGCATGCTGAGAGGACAACATTTCAAAATTCAGCCTTGTGCAATTGTGACCCAGAGAAACCATGGATTGCAAAAGATTTGATGCCCACTTCCAGCTCAAGGCCAGCAGAGACTACTTTAGACTTTTTGGCACCCTGCAATTGAAATATAGACAAAGGTGAAGAGCTTGAAGGGAGTGTCAGAAGGAAAAAGCAGCACGATGATAGTGTTGGGGATGGGATGATTGGGGACAGAGAGAACCAGAATTCTAAACCAGGGTAAAGGAGATTAGCCATCAATTAACCAATGGGTGTGGGAGGAGAAAGAGAAGGGAAATCAGTTTGGAACAAATTTGAAAAAAATAAAGATTAATTCAGGGAAAGGAAGAGAGTGCTAACTGGGCTGGGAAGATGCCGGAGAAGGCTTCATAGGTTTTTAATAAAATCCAAGGTTCATCTACACCTAACTTGAGTTAAAGTTAGGTCTGGGCCCAGATCTGAGTTCTGGGGTTCTGTGAAATCCAACTCCCCACCATAATTTCACAATGGGGTCTATAACTCACAGTAGACCAAACCATAATCCCATAACCAAACATCTGCACAGTCTTAAAGTACTCAGAATTTGGATCTGAATTTTTGCAGCTTGAGCTTTCTCTCTGCTCTCTTTTGAGGTTTGCCTTTCACTAGTGCCAAGGAGATCCAAGTAAATGGTTAGAAAATTCCAGACCCCGCTTGCCTTGAACCTAGGTAAGATCTCCATGTGCACTGATACTGAAGTACAGATGCTATATTTGTGAGTAAAGAGGAAGAAAACCCTTGCTGTACTGTTTGAATAAGATTCTTCATTGCCCTCCTTCTTGTGCAGTCAGTTTACACCACTGCAGAATGAAGGTGACACACTGCCAAATCAGAATGGTAGTGAGCTGCACTTATTTGTACTGATAGATGTGATAACACAACATTGGTGAGACTGAACTAAAATACTGAATCCAGGGCTGGTGTCCACCTTTTAAAAAGAATGCAGGAGAATAAGCTATTGTGCAAAGAAGAACCAGAAAATAATTTGAAGGCCAGAGAAATTGCCTTACAGTAGATGACTTAGAGTTCAATGTGTATCATATCAAAGAGATGATTGAGAAGCAACTGTATTGCAGTATATAAATATATTCATGGGGAGACAATACCAGGTACTAAAATGCAGCTTAATCTAGTACAGAAAGGCACAACACGAACCAATGGCTGGAAGCTGAAGCCAGACAAATTCAAATCAAATACAGCACGTTTTTTTTAACAGGGAGGGTAGTTAGCCATTGGAACAAACTACCAAGGGAAGTGAGGGATTCTCCATCTCTTGATGTCTGCAGAGCAAGACTGGATGCCTTTCTGGTAGGTATGGTTTAGCTGAGCACAAAATATTGGGCTTAATGTAATGGCCTATGATATATAGGCAAGTGAATTAGATGATTTAATGGGCCCTTTCTGCAAGGCCCCACAAGTCTAGAAGCCACAGTCTGCAAAGTTGCCAAGTACCTAGCACCTCCATGCTGCCATCTTGCAGTAGCTACATGCTGGTTGTGTTCCATTGCCCATGACCCTTTGAGGACACGTAGTATGTGAGTCCCACCTCAATCAGTCTGATAGGCAGCAGCCTTATGGCTTCTGATTGACTCCCCATCCTATATACACCCTAGGGATGTTCCCAGAAGCATCCAGGTAAGGAGATCTCCCGTAGCTGCCATCCCTGTGCTGACCTTGGCTTGACATCCATGATTTGGCCCCTGAAACCTGGCTCAGACTGACTGTTGGTACTGACTCTGGTCTAGAATCTGACTATGAACTCCTCTGATACTCTCAGCCTCTTTGCCCTTGATCCTTACACTTTTGAGTTTAAAATCTATGATGATGTAAGGCAATGAAGAAACTGGGTCCTTTGTTTTTCCAAGAGCACGTTTTGTGGTGATCAAAATGTTTTATTGAGAAGAATCAGTTGACAGTTAAAAGAAGCCATGCTGCATCCGTGAAATCATATATAGTGGATGTCAAACAGTACAAAGGCTGTCAGTAATTACTGCATATGGTGCTTGACTATAGTGATATGCACTGAAAGGAAAAACCACAGGAAACAAAAACCCACATTCATGTGCTTTAGGACACATATTCAGGAAAAAATAGACCAAATATCTTTTGCAGCATTCAGTCTGCCTAGTCTTTGGTATGTCACTTATTTCAAGTGTGTGTCTTACTCGCCGTTTGGAAAAAAGCCCCCAAACCATTCATTTACATAGCAGCAGGGATGGTTACTAATTAGTTCATTTTTCTTTAAAATGATGTATAAATCATGCAAGATGCTACTTGTTCTATCTAATCTACCCAAGTATTTATGCTGCGCTCATCACTGTAGTATCTGAGTTCTTATGAGTCATTCCGTGACAGAAGATGCTACATGTTTACAAGTCAGGCTCTGACAAGATTTGTGCTACCCTAAGGAAAAGTCTCCTCAGGTGGTCTGTTGTGCCATGCAAATGATTCTGTTAAAAGAATGATATGAATAAGGTGTATTATAAAGTGCTCAGGAGCATTGAATCACTCAAGTTTCTCAGCTTGCTGAACATTTCTAACCTTATAATTTTGAATACATGGGTTTGAAAAGACATGGGTGCATTCTGTACAGCTTCGTATAACATTTGATATGTAATGGCAGGCAAGAAGAATACAGACTCATTGGGGACTCATTTTAACAGTTACATTCAGAAAGGTTTAGAAGAAGCATTGCACCATTAGAGCAGTGAAGAAAAAACGTATGTGGGTCAAGAAACAAAACACTTTCAAATTTATTTGGACTCCCTTTTGGTGTAATGCAGAAAACCAAGCTAACTTGGGCCTGGTCTACACTACGGGTTTAGGTCAACTTTAGGAGCGTTAAACCGAATTAAGCCTGGACACGTCCACACAACGAAGCCCTTTCTTTCGATTTAAAGGGTCCTTTAAACCGGTTTCTTTACACCACCTCCGACGAGGGGATTAGCGATAAAACCGGCCTTTGCGGGTCGGAATTGGGGTAGTGTGGACAGAATTCGACGTTATTGGCCTCCGGGAGCTATCCCACAGTGCTTCATTGTGACCGCTCTGGACAGCACTCTCAACTCAGATGCACTGACCATGTAGACAGGAAAAGACCCGCAAAGGTTTGAATTTCATTTCCTGTTTGCCCAGCGTGGAGAGCACAGGTGACCACGCAGAGCTCATCAGCACAGGTAACCGTGATGGAGTCCTCCCAGGATCGCAAAAGAGCTCCAGCATGGACCGAATGGGAGGTACGAGATCTGCTCGCCATATGGGGAGATGAAGCAGTGATAGCTGAACTCCGTAGCAGTAAAAGAAATGGAAAAGTATTAGAAAAGATTTCCAAGGCCATGAAGGACCGAGGCCATAACAGGGACACACAGCAGTGCCGCGTGAAAATTAAGGAGCTACGGCAAGCTTACCACAAAGCCAGAGAAGCAAACGGAAGGTCCGGGGCAGAGCCGCAAACTTGCCGCTACTACACGGAGCTGCATGCGATCCTAGGGGGTGCAGCCACCACTACCCCAACCGTGTGCTATGACTCTCTCACTGGAGAAACACACAGGGAAGATGGTTCGGGGAACGAGGAAGATGACGATGGAGGTACTGTAGGTAGCTCACAGCAGCAAGGAAGCGGAGAAACTGGTTTCCCCAACAGCCAGGATATGTTTGTGACCCTGGACCTGGAACCAGTAACCCCCGAACTCACCCAAGACCCTCAGGTCACACAGGAGACCTCTGGTGAGTGTAACTTTGTAAATATTTGTAAACATTACAAAAAAAAAAGCAAGCGTGTTTAATGATTACTTTGCCCTGGCAATCGCGGCCAGTACATCTACTGGAAAAGTCTGTTAACGTGTATGGGGATGGAGCGGAAATCCTCCAGGGACATCTCCAGAAAGCTCTCCTGGTTGAAATGGGGTGATTTTATTAAGGGGACATTCAGAGGCGCCCGTTCCTGCTCTTCTGACCAGAAATGTTCCCCGCTGTTAACCACGCGGTGGGGGGAGGGGTGAAGTGATCATCCCAGAGAATCGTGTGTGTGTGTGTG
>NC_048298.1:160740633-160814238 GCF_013100865.1 Trachemys scripta elegans
TGGGGGGGGGGGGAGGGGGGGGGGGGGGGGGGGGGGGAGGGGGTGGGGGGCGGGGGGCGGGGGGGGGGGGGGGGGGGGGGGGGGGGGGGGTTACTTGTGTTTGTGCCTCATGTTAACCGGGAAACCGCAGCCCCCTCCTTTTACATTGAAACCCCATTTTAAATGGACAACCCAATTCATCCTTGATATGGGAAATGCGCTGCTGTTTGCAACCTTTCCCGCATGTTAAGAAGGTTAAAAAAGCCAAAACACTGTGGCCTACCATGGCTGCCTGCAAGCCAAAATATGCGACCTTGTAATGAAAGAGTGTACCCATTGTTCTCTAAAATGTGTCTTTTTTAACCACCTCTCCCTTCTCCTCCACCAGCTGCAAATGTTTCTCCTTCGCAGAGGCTCGTGAACATTAGAAAGAGAAAACGTAGGACGAGGGACGATATGTTCACGGAGCTGCAGATGTCCGCCCACGCTGATAGAGTACAGCAGAATGCGTGGAGGCAGTCAATGTCGGAGATGAGAAAAGCCCAATATGAACGAGAGGAGAGGTGGCGGGCTGAATCGCGGGATGAACAGAGCAAGTGGCGGGCTGAAGACGATAGGTGGCGTCAGCTTGCAGACAGACGGCAAGAGGCAATGCTCCGTCTGCTGGAGCATCAAACTGATATGCTCCAGCGTATGGTTGAGCTTCAGGAAAGGCAGCAGGAGCAGAGACCGCCGCTACAGCCCCTGTGTAACCAACAGCCCTCCTCCCCAAGTTCCATAGCCTCCTCACCAAGACGCCCAAGAACACGGTGGGGGGGCCTCCGTCCACCCAGTCACTCCACCCCAGATGATTGCCCAAGCATCAGAAGGCTGGCCTTCAATAAGAGTTAAAGTTTTAAAATGCAGTGTGTCCTTTTCCATCCCTCCTCCCCCACCCATCCCAGGCTACCTTGGCAATTATCCCCCTACCTCTGTAAGGAACTAATAAAGAATGCATGAATGTGAAAAAACAATGACTTTATTGCCTCTGCAAGCGGGAGGGAAGGGTGGGGTGGGGTGGTTGGTTTACAGGGAAGTAGAGTGAACTGGGTCGGGGGGGTGTTGGAGGGTTCATCAAGGAGAAACAAACAGAAGTTTCACACAGTAGCCTGGCCAGTCACAAAACTCGTTTTCAAAGCTTCTCTGATGCGCACCGCGCCCTGCTGTGCTCCTCTAACCGCCCTGGTGTCTGGCTGCGCGTAATCAGCGGCCAGGCGAGTTGCCTCAACCTCCCACCCTGCCATAAAGGTCTCCCCCTTACTCTCACAGATATTGTGGAGCGCACAGCAAGCAGCAATAACAATGGGGATATTCTTTTCGCTGAGGTCTGAGCGAGTCAGTAAGCTGCGCCAGCGCGCTTTTAAACGTCCAAATGCACATTCCACCACCATTCGGCACTTGCTCAGCCTGTAGTTGAACAGGTCCTGACTCCTGTCCAGGCTGCCTGTGTATGGCTTCATGAGCCATGGCATTAAGGGGTAGGCTGGGTCCCCAAGGATCACGATAGGCATTTCAACATCCCCAACGGTCACTTTCTGGTCCGGGAAGAAAGTCCCTTCCTCCAGCTTTCGAAACAGAGCAGAGTTCCTGAAGACGCGAGCATCATGTACCTTTCCCGGCCATCCCACGTTGATGTTGGTGAAACGTCCCTTGTGATCCACCAGGGCTTGCAGCAGCATTGAAAAGTACCCCTTGCGGTTTACGTAGTCGGTGGCTTGGTGCTCCAGTGACAAGATAGGGATATGGGTTCCGTCTATGGCCCCGCCACAGTTTGGGAATCCCATTTCAGCAAAACCATCCACTATTGACTGCACGTTGCCCAGAGTCACTACCCTTGCTATCACCAGGTCTTTCATTGCCCTGGCAAATTGGATCACAGCAGCCCCCACCGTAGATTTGCCCACTCCAAATTGATTCCTGACTGACCGGTAGCTGTCTGGCGTTGCAAGCTTCCACAGGGCTATCGCCACTCGCTTCTCAACTGTGAGGGCTGCTCTCATCTTGGTATCCTGGCGTTTCAGGGCAGGGGAAAGCAAGTCACAAAGTTCCATGAAAGTGCCCTTACGCATGCGAAAGTTTCGCAGCCACTGGGAATCGTCCCATACCTGCAGCACGATGCGGTCCCACCAGTCTGTGCTTGTTTCCCGGGCCCAGAATCGGCGTTCCACGGCATCAACCTGCCCCAGTGACACCATGATTTCCACATTGCTGGGGCCTGTGCCTTGTGAGATGTCTATGTCCATGTCAATTTCCTCATCACTCTCGTCGCCGCGCTGCAATCGCCTCCTCGCCTGGTCCGGGTTTCGCCTTGGAATGTCCTGGCTCTGCATATACTCCAGGACAATGCGCATGGTGTTCATAGTGCTCATAATTGCCGCGGTGATCTGAGCGGGCTCCATGATCCCAGTGCTAGCTATGGCGCCTGGTCAGAAAAAAGGCGCGAAAGTAGTATCTGATGGACCAGGAGAAGGAGGGAGAGCGGGAGGGAGGGAGGGAGGGCCGAGTGATGACATGGCGTACAGGTACAGGAACAGGGAGAAACACAAACAACTGTCACACAGAATGGTCCCCCCAAAGATTAAACTGGAAACCCTGGGCTTAGCAGGCCATTGATTTCACGGAGGAAGGGGAAGCAAATGAATACAGAACAAATCTATTTTTTACATCTTAAGGTGGCAGCCGACGGTGCAGCATGAGTGATAGCCTCTCCAGTATGATGGCGATGGGTACCAATGATAATATACCATCATCTGCAAAAAGGCAAGGGGCTGCTGCTGTGTAGCAATGCAGCCCCACGTCTGCCAGCCCCACGTCCGCCAGCACCCAGCATCGCCCTCGGCCTCTTCTGGGTGCTTAGCAGACAATACTGGGCAATTGGCAGAAAATAGTATATTACGACTGGTAACCATCATCATCAAAACAGTAGCATGTCTGCCCAGGTGGCCATGATTGACAGCCATACCAGTATGACGATGATGGGTACCAATCATAATATACCATCGCCTGCAAGGGGCTGGTGCAATGCAGCCCTACGGCTGCCAGCCCCACGACTATCACTCATGCTACACCGTCTACCGCCAAAAGGCAGTTAGCAGCTGCTGCTGTGTAGCAATGCAGTCCCACGTCTGCCGGCACCCAGAGGACATATGGTGACGGTGAGCTCAGCTGAGCTGAGCAGGCTCCATGCTTGCCATGGTATGTTGTCTGCACAGGTAACCCAGGTAAAAAGGCGTGAATCTATTGTCTGCCGTTGCTGTGACGAGGGGGAGGGGCCTGACGACATGTACCCAGAACCGCCCGCGACACTGTTTTGCATCATCCGGGCATTGGGATCTCAACCCAGAATTCAAAGAAAAGGCGCGAACCGCTTCTCGGCTCTCTGAGCTGTGGCGCAAACGTAGTATCTGACGGACTAGGGGAAGGAGGGAGGGGGGCCGAGTGACGACATGGCGTACAGGCACAGGGAATTAAAATCAAGAACGGTGGCTGTGCATCAGGGAGAGACACAAACAACTGTCACAGAATGGTCCCCCCCAAAGATTAAACTGAAAACCCTGGGTTTAGCAGGCCGTTGATTTGACGGAGGGAGGGGGAAGCAAATGAATACAGAGCAAATCTATTTTTTACATCTTAAGACGACGGTGCAGCGTGACTGATAGCCCTCGGCATCTTTCTGGGTGCTTGGCAGCAAATACGGGGCGGTGTATGACGATGGTCTTCAGGCCTATTGCACAATCGGCTGCTCAGGAAAGACTCTGCTAACGTACGATGACCCGACTTGCAATAGGACGGCTAACAGTCGTAATACACCATTTACTGCCAAAAGGCAAGCCCCACGGCTGCCAGCACCCAGATCGCCGATGAAGGCTACCAGTCTACTGCACCGTCTACCGCCAAAAGGCAGTTAGCAGCTGCTGCTGTGTAGCAATGCAGTCCCAAGTCTGCCGGCACCCAGAGGACATATGGTGACGGTGAGCTCAGCTGAGCTGAGCGGGCTCCATGTTGTCTGCACAGGTAACCCAGGTAACCCAGGTAAAAAGGCGCGAATCTATTGTCTGCCGTTGCTGTGACGAGGGGGGAGGGGCCTGACGACATGTACCCAGAACCGCCCGCGACACTGTTTTGCATCATCCGGGCATTGGGATCTCAACCCAGAATTCAAAGGGGCGGCGGAGACTGCGGGAACTGTGGGATAGCTGTGGGATAGCTACCCATAGTACAATGCTCCGGAAGTCGACGCTAGCCTTGTACTGTGGACGCGGTCCGCCGACTAGAGCACCTAGAGCATTTTATTGTGTGGACACACACAATCGGCTGTATACAACCGATTTCAATAAAACCGGCTTCTATAAATTCGAACTAATTTCGTAGTGTAGACATACCCTTGGTTAGTAAGACACTAGTCTCTCTGCCCACACCACCACCTGAGATACCTTGTTCTCAGTTATGGTAAAGGCCCTTTACACCACTTTGATACTGTAAAGGGGTCATAATATGGATTTCAGTGTAACTGTCATGTCAACATAATGCTGGGGTAGCATAAAGGGTAAGTTAGAGTACCTGAGAATTCAGTCTGAAACACCTGAATAATGGCTGAGTTTGAATGATGTAGAATAATGCAAAATGTATTAAAAGCCAACCTATAGACACAGGACCTGATTTGCCACAGCTTTGCATATGTCAGTTATTTACATCTGTGCAAAGTGGGTATAAAATGCTATCAAAAGAATGACAGAATTTTATACTACATTTACATAGGTTGTATATGACTCCATTAGGTGCAAGCAATATAGGATCAGGTCCAATCTCAATTACTTTGGAATACTGCTTGTCTTGATTTATTTCGATCATCAAAATTATGTGAACAAACAATAGATCCTGTGCTCTGGTTACTTAATTTTTACTTTGTAGCCCCCATCTTAGTCTTTAAGATTCATATGTGTGTGTGTGTGTGTGTGTGTGTGTGTGTGTGTGTGTGTGATTAACATACAAAATGTGTCAATCCAGTGATTAGTGCTATATGAATTACTATGGTAAAATTAAATAGATAGTATTCCCATTCAAACATAGCCTCTTTTATTTATACTATAAAGGGTAAGCAGAGAATGAGACAAGAAAGAAAGCTAAGATTGTACTAGAAACCTCAGTAAAAAGTAGAAATGATCCAAAATCAGAACCTTGCATCTGCACCATACACACAAAAAATCCATATGGATCCAAATTTTCTGACTCACCCCCATCTCTGTTATGGGGAAGTTTGGATGTGAATACTCTTCCAGATCTGCACTTCATTACAACTGTCCAGTTTCTAATCGAAGGCAGATTTTTTTTTGTAATGCTAGAAAAAGATTGTTCAATTTTACAGATGCTCTAAGATTGTGTATTGAATTGATATGATCGCATTCACTGGCTGTCACAGTAAAACCCAATATCCAAACTCCCTCTGGCATTTGAGCAGTGATAACCTCAGAGCATTATCTAAAGTTTACTTAAAAATAAAACTTGAACACTTCAATGATTTTCTGTTGGAGTCCAAAGACTTTCCTACAGCATTGGAGCAAACAGTGCAGTACCTGCATACCCCCACTGTGTATATGTTAAGACCTAACTGGGCAAAACAATTCATTTGTCAACTTATCCTCTTGTGGAGCTTTCCAGCAAGAGGGTATTGATGCCGTGCTGCTGTCTGGAACGGAATGTCACTGGCACGTATGCCTTTTTCTTAATACTATTAGACTCCCTATAAATGCAGGCAATCATTCCTGTTGGTCTAGTTTAGTGGCACTGTAACAGGGACACCTTGAACAGTGCCTCTGGCTTCCCTAAAACAAGAGTTACAGGAATTTCTCTCTCTCTCAAGAATGAAATATGAAGAGTTTATTTGTCCTCCACTGAGCTGGGGAAGAACATGTACCAAAACATCTCTCTCTCTCTCTCTCTCTCTTTCTAACTAGAGTCTTAAGCCTGGTCTACACTACGAGTTTATGTCGAATTTAGCAGTTTTAAATCGAATTAACCGTGCACCCATCCACACAACGAAGCCATTTACTTCGACATAAAGGGCTCTTAAAATCGATTTCTGTACTCCACCGCGACAAGGGGTGGGGGCTGAAATCAATATCGCTGGTTCGAATTAGGGTTAGTGTGGATGCAATTTGACAGTATTGGCCTCCGGGAGCTATCCCACGGTGCACCATTGTGATCGCTCTGGACAGCACTTTCAACTCAGATGCACTGGCCAGGTGTACAGGAAAAGCCCTGTGAACTTTTGAATCTCATTTCCTGTTTGGCCAGTCGAGCTCATCAGCACAGGGAACCATGCAGTCCGAGAATCGAAAAAGAGCTCCAGCATGGACCGTACAGGAGGTACTGGATCTGATTGCTGTATGGGAAGACGATTCTGTGCTATCAGAACTACGTTCCAAAAGATGAAATGCCAATACATTTGAAAAAATATCCAAGGGCATGATGGAGAGAGGCCACAACAGGAACTCAACACAGTGCTGCATGAAAGTTAAGGAGCTCAGACAAGCATACAAGAACACCAAAGAATCCAACGGATGCACTGGGGCAGAGGTGCAGACATGCCACTTCTACGCTGAGCTGCATGCAATTCTAGGGGGGGCCGCCACCACTACCCCACCCCTGACTGTGGATTCCTAGGAGGGGGTATTCTCAGCCATGCTTGAGGATTTTGTGAACGGGGAAGATGATGATGATGAGGAGGACGAGCTTGAGGAGACCACACAGCACACCGTTTTCCCCAGCAGCCAGGATTTTTTTCTCACCCTGACTGAAATACCCTTCCAACCTTCCCAAGGCGGTATCCCAGACAATGAAGCCATAGAAGGGACCTCTGGTGAGTGTACCTTTGCATATATAATACAAGGTTTAAAAGCAAGCGTTTTTTAATGATTAATTTGCCCTGAGGACTTGGGATGCATTCACGGCCAGTATAGCTACTGGAAAAGTCTGTTAATGTGTCTGGGGATGGAGCAGAAATCCTCCAGGGACATCTCCATGAAGCTCTCCTGGAGGTACTCCAAAAGCCTTTCCACAAGGCTTCTGGGCAGAGCAGCCTTATTCCGTCCTCCATGGTAGGACACTTGACCATGCCATGCTAGTAGCAAGTAATCTGGTATCATTGCATGACAAAGCCTGGAAGTGTATGGTCCCGGTGTTTGCTGGAATTCAAGCAACATCCATTCTTTATCTCTCTGTGTTATCCTCAGGAGAGTGATATCGTTCATGGTAACCTGGTTGAAATACGGGAATTTAATTAAGGGGACATTCAGAGGTGGCCGTTCCTACTGGGCTGTTTGCCTGTGGCTGAAAAGAAATCCTCCCCACAGTTAGCCAAGGGGGGGAGGAGGCATTTGCGCTGAGCTGTTCGCGTTTGGCTTTCAGGGATCTTCCCTAATACCAGCCAGCAAGCAGTGGGGGGAGGGGTAAAGTGATCATCCCAGAGAATTGGATGGGGGCGTTAGTTTGGTTTCTGCTGCTGCACGTTAACACGAAAACCGCAGCACTCAACGGGCTTTGGTTGGTATGGGAAGGAGGACGCTGCTTTTATGAAGGTTGCAGAAGCCACCTGCAAGCCGAATTCTGTTGCCAGGCCCTGCGTCTGTGATCTCTAACACCAAAGCCGCAGGCACTCAATATAAGATGCAAAATGCGACCTTGTACCGAAATCACATGTGCTATGTAATGTGAATAGTGTTGTTCACCGTGAAAGAGTATACCCATTGTTCTGTAAAATGTATCTTTTAAAATACTTCTCTCCCTTTTTTCCCTCCTGCAGCTGCAAATTTTTCAAGCCTCCCTCCTCAGTCCCAAAGGCTATCTCAGATAAGGCAGCGGAAAAAACACACGCACAATGAAATGTTCTCTGAGATCATGCAGTCGACCCGCAATGAAAGAGCTCATCTGAATGTGTGGAAGGACACAGTATCACAGTACAGGAAAGTGGCCAATGAATGTGAGGACAGGAGGGATGAACATGAGGACAGGAGGGACGATCGAGACAGGGCCGGCTCCAGGCACCAGGCACCCAAGCACATGCTTGGGGCGGCACCTGGTAAGGGGCGGCGGGGGGAGCGCAGCGCGGCATTCCCCTGGAGGGGCGGGCTCCGGTTGCGCGGGGCTCGGCGAGGGGGCGGCGTGGGCGCGGCGCTGGAAGGGGGTTCCAGCGGCGCTCGGCAGGGGGTGGGGGTGGGCTCCGGTGGCGTGGCGTGGGGTTCGGCGCTCGGGGGGGTTCCAGCGCGCGGCGCTTGGCGGGGGTGCGGCACGGGCGCAGCGCTGGAGGGGGGTTCCAGTGGTGCTTGGCAGAGGGCGGGCTCCGGTGGCGCGGTGCTCGGCGGGGGGGGGGGTCCGGGGGGGCCTGGGGGCGGGGGGGGGGGGCTCTTTTTTTTGCTGCTCGGGGCAGCAAAAAAGCTAGAGCCAGCCCTGGATCGAGATGATAGGTGGTGGCAGGAAGATCAGAGGAGGCAGGATGCAACGCTGGGGCTACCACGGGATCAAATGGACATGCTCTAGCGTCTGGTAGAGTTTCAGGAATGGCAGCAGGATCACAGAGTATCGCTGCAGCCCCTGTTTAACCGCCCTCCCCAAGTTCCATAGCCTCCTCACCCAGACGCCCAAGAACGCGGGGCGGAGGGAGGCTCCGGGCACCCAACAACTCCACCCCAGTGGACAGCCAAAGCAACAGAATGCTGTCATCCAACAAGTTTTGAAGTGGCCTTTTCCTTCCCTCCTCCCCTCCTGCCACAGCCCACCCGGGCTACCTTGTCAGTTATCTCCCTATTTTTATAATCAATTAATAAAGAATACATGGTTTTTAAACTATAGTGACTTTATTTCCTTTGCAAGAAAGCTGTGATCGAAGGGGGGAGAGTGGGTGGCTTACAGGGAATGAATCAACCAAGGGGGCGGGTTTTCATCAAGGAGAAACAAACAGAATTGTCACACCGTAGCCTGGCCAGTCATGAAACTGGTTTTCAAAGCTTCTCTGATGTGCAGCGTTTCCTGGTGTGCTCTTCTAATCACCCTGGTGTCTGGCTGCGCGTAATCAGCAGCCAGGTGATTTGCCTCAACTTCCCACCCCATGTGCCCTTACTCACACAGAGATTGTGGAGCACATAGCAAGCAGCAATAACAATGGGAATATTGGTTTCGCTGAGATCTGAGCGAGTCAGTAAAGTGCGCCAGCGACCCTTTAAACGTCCAAATGCACATTCTACCACCATTCTGCACTTACTCAGCCTATAGTTGAACAGCTCCTGACTACTGTCCAGGCTGCCTGTGTATGGCTTCATGAGCCATGACATTAAGGGTTAGGCTGGATCCCCAAGGATAACTATAGGTATGTCAACTTCCCCAACAGTTATTTTCTGGTCTGGGAATTAAATCCCTTGCTGCAGCCGTTTAAACAGAGTAGTGTTCCTGAAGACACGAGCGTCATGAACCCTTCCCGGCCAGCCCACGTTGATGTTGGTGAAATGTCCCTTGTGATCCACCAGTGCTTGCAGCACCATTGAAAAGTACCCCTTGTGGTTTATGTACTGGCTGCCCTGGTGGTCCGGTGCCAAGATAGGGATATGGGTTCCATCTATCGCCCCACCACAGTTAGGGAATCCCATTGCAGCAAAGCCATCTACTATGACCTGCACATTTCCCAGAGTCACTACCTTTGGTAGCAGCAGCTCAGTAATTGTTTTGTCTACTTGCATCACAGCAGCCCCCACAGTAGATTTGCCCACTCCAAATTGATTCCCGACTGACCAGTAGCTGTCTGGCATTGCAAGCTTCCACAGGGCTATCGCCACTCGCTTCTCAACTGTGAGGACTGCTCTCATCTTGGTATTCTTGCGCTTCAGGGCAGGGGAAAGCAAGTCACAAAGTTCCATGAAAGTGCCCTTATGTATGCGAAAGTTTCGCAGCCACTGGGAATCGTCCCACACCTGCAACACTATGTGGTCCCACCACTCTGTGCTTGTTTCCTGGGCATTCCACGGCATGAAGCTGCCCCATTAACGCCATAATCTCCAAAGTGCCGATACCCGCACTTTGAGAGAATTCTGTCTCCATGTCCTCATCACTCTCGTCACCGCGCTGCCGTCGCCTCCTCCTCGCCTGGTTTTTCAGGTTCTGGTTTTGCATAAACTGCACGATAATGCATGAGGTGTTTACAATGTTCACGACTGCTGCGTTGAGATGAGTGGGATCCAAGCTTGCCATGGTATGGCATCTGCACTGAAAAAAGGCGCGAAACAATTGTCTGCCGTTGCTCTGACGGAAGGAGGGGCGACTGACGACATGGCTTACAGGGAATTAAAATCAACAAAGGGGGTGGTTTTGCATCAAGGAGAAACACAAACAACTGTCACACAGAATGGCCCCCTCAAAGATTGAACTCAAAACCCTGGATTTAGCAGGCCATTGATTTCACGGAGGGAGGGGGGAAGCAAATGAATACAAAACAAATCTGGTCTATTTCTTGTTTTGATCCACTCCATCTATCTTTTACCTCTTAGGCTGGCAGCAGATGGTGCAGTACGACTGCTAGCCATCGTCATCTCCTAGGTGCTCGCCAGAAGATGCTGCATTACGACTGCTAGCCATCGTCATCTCCTGGGTGCTCCGCAGAAGATGGGAATGACCTGGCTGAGTCACTCCCATGTCTGCCTAGGTGCCCCTGACTGACCTCACCGAGGTCGGCTAAAAGAGCACCCAGGGGTATGATGACGATGGCTAGCAAGCGTAATGCACAGTCTGCTGCCAAAAGACAATGAGCTGCTGCTGTGCAGCAATGCAGTCCCACGTCTGCCAGCACCCAGGAGACATACGGTGATGGTCAGCTGAGCGGGCTCCATGCTTGCTGTGGTATGGCGTCTGCACAGGTAACCCAGGAAAAAAGGTGCGAAACGATTGTCTGCCGTTGCTTTCACAGAGGGAAGGAGGGAGGGAGAGGGGGCCTGACGACATGTACCCAGAACCACCCGCGACAATGTTTTTTGCCCCATCAGGCATTGGGATCTCAACCCAGAATTCCAATGGGCGGGGGAGACTGCGGGAAATATGGGATAGCTATGAGATAGCTACTCACAGTGCAACGCTCCAGAAGTCAACCCTAGCCTCTGTACTGTGGACACACACCACCGAATTAATGTGCTTAGGGTGGACGCGTGCACTCGACTTTATACAACCTGTTGCCAAAAATCGAATTCTGTAAAATCGGAGTAATTTCATAGTGTAGACATACCCATAGAATTGAAGGCCAGAAGGGAATACCAGATCATCTAGTATGACCTCTTCCAACACCACCCAGCACCTAGATACTAAACCCAACAACCAAAATTAGACCGAAGTATTACAACCCACAGGAGATTAGACTATTATGTGCCACAGGCAGACAACAGAAGGGACCAACGTGCAGCAGTGCCCAAGACAGAGCCCTGCAGGGAAATGATTAAGTGAGATATACCCAAATAATCTTTGCAAGTTGTCAAGGCTCCTTCCCCACTCTGAATTTTAGGGTACAGATGTGGGGGCCTGCATGAAAACTTCTAAGCTTAACTACCAGCTTAGATCTGGTCTGCTGCCACCACTCCCAATGGGCTAACTCCCTTCCCTGGGTAGCCTTGAGAGACTCTTCCACCAACTCCCTGGTGAATACAGATCCAAACCCCTTGGATCTAAAAACAAGGAAAAATCAATCAGGTTATTAAAAAAGGCTTTTAATTAAAGAAAAAGGTCAACATCATCTCTGTAAAATCAGGATGGAAAATAACTTTACAGGGTAATCAAACTTAAAGAGCCCAGAGGACCCCCCTCTAGCCTTAGGTTCAAAGTTACAGCAAACAGAGGTAAACACCCTAGCAAAAGGTACATTTACAAGTTGAGAAAACCAAGATAAAACTAACACACCTTGCCTGGCTGTACTTACAAGTTTGAAATATGAGAGACTTGTTCAGAAAGATTTGGAGAGCATGGATTGATGTCTGGTCCCTCTTAGTCTCAAGAGCAAACTCCCACCAAAACAAAGAGCACAAACAAAAGCCTTCCCCCCACCAAGATTTGAAAGTATCTTGTCCCCTTATTGGTCCTTTGGGTCAGGTGTCAGCCAGGTTACCTGAGCTTCTTAACCCCTTACAGTACAAGGATTTTGGAGTCTCTGGCCAGGAGGGATTTTTTAGTATTGTACACAGGAGGCTGTTACCCTTCCTTTCATAGTTATGACACAAGTGAACCACACCCACATGCTGCAGATGTGTGTAGGGGAAACAAAGTCACTGCCTCTCTGACCTGGCGGGAAATTCCTTCCCATCATCACATATGTGACCTGAGCATGTGAGCAAGAATCAGCCAGCCAACCACTTGAGAGAGAGAATGCTTGGTACCACAAATGGAGCTCTGTCTTCAAGGCCAGCACTGCAAACGGCTTTTCAAACTTTGTCAGAAAGAATTACATCTCGAGTGGAGATTAGTATGAGAGCACAGACACACTACACAACAATCTAGGACATACAGTTTTTAAAAGATTTCCAAATAACTGAAACTTCACAAGGGAAGTAATCACCTATTCTGGAGGTTCACCAGGGCATCCCTGATTAATACTCTACTCTTCCTGAAAAATGCAATGGGATCTTTAATAACTGTTATTGGTCAGGATCTCATTATTACATCACATTCCAACAACAGAACTCACTAGCAGAATGCTGTGGTAATAGTTCAGCATTGACTCAGGGGGAATTAGAGCCCCGAATGACTAATACCGATTCCTAGAAGCATGCTGGTTTCTCTTAGCATGTGTCTTATATAGCTACCAACAAGATGAAGCTCTGCTTAGCTTGAAAGAACTGATGAAATCATCACTCAAGGTGGTATGACCTTAGGCATCTTTTATGTTACTTTTATACCACTATGGCCATTAATGTAGCCTATGTCTATTGCTGCCGGAACAATTTGTTTTTGTTTGGGGATAATGAAACAATGTCTGTTTACAGTTTTTTCATTATCCTACTGTGCTTTGGAGATTTGTTGCTGCTTAATTACAGCTAACCCTTTAGGACACGTAAGTAGTCTTTAAATCACACATCAAATGAGCATTTTTGAGCACTTCCCAAGGCCATTAATAAAATCAAGAATTCCCCCCTCCCCTCTACTTTCTGCTGAGTTGCAACACATAAGATGTAAAACCACAACAGGGCATTTCAGACTTCTTGGCATCATCAAAATGTACGGTCACTTCCTTCTGTGAATATTTGTCTCTTCTGTTGAAGGGAAAGGAAAAGCAGATATTTGTCCATTTCTAATAGCAAGTATAAAATGGAAACCAGTGGAGTTGGGTTTTGTTGGCTCTTTCTAGGTATACATTTTCTGTGTTTGTAAACCTGTTTTTTGGGGACCAACAAAACCAAAGTAGTAGACGAGGGCACTCTCATCAGGGCCAGACCCAGACCGAGCAACGAATGCCTTATTTTCTATATCTGAGGAGCCTTCAAAATAGGCTGCCATGAAGGAATAGTGCACTTCCCCTGAGTGCGGTCCAAAAGTGGCTCTACATCCTGCAGGAGGGGAACCTTAAAAAAAAATGAAGGGACTTCTGTGTGACATCACTATATGTGGGAGCTAAACCAGGGGCAAATCTGAGCAAGAGAGAGAAGCTAGGCTATTAGAGATGCTTTTGTGTGGTTCTTGTCCAACTGTTTGGTCCGAAGCAACCCCAGTCCTGGGACAAGTACAGTAATATTTAGTCAGATATGTCAATATAGTGGCAACTGCCTGAAGCTAAGAGATACTGGCATAAATTGTGGCTTATGTCTGCCAGAAGTTCATCTTACAGAATGTCCAGTGAAACTTTCCACAGAAATGCAGGCCTGGTTTCTGGCTCATCTACTCACAGAGTGGCATGTGCACTGAAATTAACAGAGGCAGCTCTCCTCAGTTTGAGGGACTAGCAACAAAAAATTTCATTGTTACTGTCTCAAATGTGTCCAAGACTGTTACCGTGAGCTGGCAAGTGTCAGATTAGTTGTCCGCTGTGGTAGGATAAGTAGTTTTAATGCCACAAATGAATAAACACTGACACCCAGATCCTCTCAGGTATTTAGGAACCTAACTCCCATTGAGTATCCAGAAACATGTTGGTGCCCCCACACATGTCCCTGACAAGGTGACATCTCTATTCGGTGTTTTAGGGAAAAATTCTTCTCAGTACCAGATGCACCAAGAACTACTTTGTGTGCTATGTGCCAGCTTTATTCCAACTTTCCCCCTTGAATAAATTCTATACTGGGTTTTACTTGCAGATTTCCTTTCAGTCTGAAAGTTCAACACACCAGAAGCTGAGCAGCCAGCATAAAACGACAACCATAACATTGCACATTTCATATATATTGCACATAGCCCATTGTTTTGACTTCTACACAGACAGGCCTGTCTTCAGAATTTGGCCCAGTGCAATTAATCCTTGAGAGAAGGAAAAGTTAAATTAGCAGAAGAAACAAATTTAGAAGTTCTACAGTTTCAAATGTTGTAATTAAGCTCTCAACTAGACAAGTTTCACCTGTCTTGCAGTTTAAATTAACATTTTACACAGTCCAGACAGTAGCATCAACATAATGAGTAATGGTAATTTTTCCTCTATATTGTGCTTTATACACATCAGCAGTCCAGTGATAAATTTTATAGCCAGAGGAAATAGAGTGAGAAATGCCCTCTCTATTGTTTTTGACACTATTAACAATTTCAGGAAGGAGTTCAGAACAGAAGGCAACATAGCTTTTTTTTCAAATAGATTTATTTGTAAGAAAAGAAAAATCTGTCAGCAATGGGAGGGCGAGAGCATAATCAGGTAATTGAATGACCCATTACCCAACCCACTGGCCTGGCACCAGACAAATTCTGATCTGGTATGCCATATGTTTTATAACCACATTGCTATAAAACTCCAACCAGACTTGTACAATCAATGAGATTCATCCACAGTCAATTCCTGAGGTGATAGCACGATGAGGAACAAAACAGATTCCGAAGGAGAAAATATCAAAAGACAGAAGTGAAGTAAAAAAAACCAACAACTTTGCAACAAACTGTTGCTTCGGACTACCCACATTTTTTTTTATGCATTGTAACCAAAAACTATCACATTCCATGAATTGGTAAAGGGAACAGACTATGGAAATGGCATGCCAGATCAAGCAGGTGTTGGCTTAGCTATATATATATGGTTGAGAGTATATACCAGTAACCTAAGGGTAAAATACATTACTGGGCTGTTATATTAATACCACAATGAAGCAATAAAAACCCAGGAGATTCAGAGTCAAATAAAATGTAAAAGAAAGTCAAACATATTCAGCTAATTAAATGCACATTTTGGGCACCCAAATGACCTTAATTCTACCCTGAAGAGATGTCATTCAATAAACCATAAAATTATACTTAATCCATGGTAAAGTTTGTCATTTCAGATTAAATTAAATTTATTTTAAAAGACACCATAGTTCTAATTTAATCCCTCAGCTCATTATCATTTGTTTGTTTTTGTGCTAGTACCTTAACCCCAGTGACAGTCCAAGACCACATACTTTAGGCATTATATAAACACAGAACAAAGAGACAATCCCTGCCCCAGGTAGCTTACATGCTCTGAACACTACTACAGGGCAGAGTTAAGGTTATTTAGGTGTCTGAACTGTGCATTTGCAAAGATTAACATAAGCTAGAATTGCTGGAATAGTTGTTATGGGTGACAATGATACTGTGGTTTAGTATATACCCACTATGATAAGACCAGTAGTAACAGTAACAAAACTTCAGAGAAGTAACAGTAGAATATTTCTTTCTTTGTGTATGTACACATTTAAAAGCAAAGTACATTTGGCTTAAAAAATAATACATAATAATATCTTTAAGAAGCACCAGCAGAAGAAACAGGAAGCAATCATCTTCTCTTTTCAGCCTGTCAGTATACCTGAGTAGTGGCCGTTGAGGAGGGTGAGGGGAATTACCATAATGGTTACACTATAAACTAACTTGCTTTTCTCTCAAACATAACCGAAGGGCTGCAGGGTCAGGAGCAGAGACCACCTTTGCCTGACTGCATTCACCACCAATATGAGGGAGCATAAGGGACATGTCTCTGCTCATCAAGATCTGGCAACAATTAAAACTAAAGCTCACCTAAAAACAAATAAGGTTACATGTAACAACAATGATAATTAACTTCAATGCCAGCACCAGACAGGTTTCTGCCTCCAGATGGTAGTGACAGCATTCCTGATGTAAGATAGTTCTTTTCTGACTCTCACTCTTCCTACTTCTTTCTTTAGTTTCTTTATATATATTTGTTTCAGATACCTAGAAGAAAGGGTCGACTAAGTATAAAGTGTTATTATTTCATACATCAGAACTGCTGCTGACTACAAAGCAACTGGTCTTTTTTTGAAGGCAAGCAATTACTACTGAATCAGTGTGAGCAGTTTTTATGAAGAATGGTGGTATTTGACCCTTCTCAATTCATTTATACCAAGAGCTCCATAGAGACCTCTTATCTTTCCATAGTCCCTCAGAATGTCTCCATTTATACTCAGATTCCATTTATCCAACCCACCTGTAACTCTCAGCACGTGTAGTGCATGTTTCCTGAACTCTATCAATATGTTCAAACAATTGGTAAGAAAATATATTCTAAATATATATACACAGAATTTGCTTCTACTGAACACCTGTTCAAGGTTTCCCTCATCTGTATGGTATCTTTGTTGGATTATTAACATTTATATTGGGTATTCCATTTAAAAACATGTGGCGGGGGGGGGTGGTATGTGTGTTGTGTGGTGGTGGGGGGGGAAGGATCATAATGGCCAATGAAATAAGCAGAAATAAGGATTTTTTTTTAAGAAGTTGGATGTTCTTAGGCAAAGTGGAAAAATCTTAGTATATATCCTGTCATCTCATTATGTATGTATCTATGTAGGTGTTGATAAATTTGTGCACTACTGTGGTATTTGAGCACCGTTCATGAGAAACAACACAATTTTCTCTTCCAGCTGGAACACTCTTAGGGTATGTCTTCACTTCCGGCTGGCGGGCAGCGATCGAGCCAGTGGGGATCGATTTATTGTGTCTAGACTAGATATGATAAATCGATCGCTGAGCACTCTCCCATCGACTCCTGTACTCCAGCTTGGCAAGAGGCAAAGGCAGAGTCAATGGGGGAGCAGCAGCAAATGACTCACCGTAGTGAAGACACCGCAGTAAGTAGATCTAAGTATGTCGACTTCAATTACGTTATTCACATAGCTGAAGCTGTGTAACTTAGATGGATTCCCCCGCCCCCCCCCCGCAGTGTAGACCAGGCCTTAGTGTCTGTGGATAATTATGTGTTTGAAAGAGTCATTAAAGGAAAGCTAACTTGAAGCACTGGGGCTAGTATGGAAGTTGTGAATGTGGTGAGGGTGATGGACATTCATATTTCATCTGGCAAGGTGTTGTATAGTATTAGTCCAGCTCCTGTGAAAGTTCTGTTTCTTGAAGAACAGAGTCTCCCCCTATTTGCCCACAGTCTGCTTTCTTTGGTGGAATGAAGGTGTCATGCTAGGTCACTACTGTGGAAAGGATATATGATCTCAAGTAACTAGGGCCAATTCTATCCTAGGGGGAGGGAACATCGGCACAGTGACCTGAGAATGGGCTCTGTTCAATGAGAAGCAAGGATTGGCAAAAGAGAAAGATGTATTCCCAGTAATCCACGGTAATGACAAGGTAAGTAACAACATCCTGCATTTCCTAAGTTTAACTCCCACTGCAGTAAATGGGAGTTTTATATGCTGGAAGGCTGGGCCTTGACTTCATCTGAGAAGTTATGATTTCTTTACCTATGAAAAAAATTGCTTCTTCATAACCTGTAATAGAATTGTTTTACTCCAAAAGCAATTTTAGTAAGGACCATATTGAACTATAATTAAAGATTTATGATCCTATTAAAAGGTAATGTTGTAGTTAATCCTTAATAATAAAACACTTCATAAAAGTTCAGTGTTGCACACAAAGCTGACTGCAATTGACAAGTTCTGCAAAATATGTGTTGTATATTCAAAGTGTCAGCAAAGATTGTACTGTTACAGTTCTCGTTCAAATAATAATCCATAGAACTGTAGATTAATTTAAGCAATTTTGAGATATATATTTTATATAATCTATATCTATACAGATATCTAAGGGAGCAATTCTTCTACTTTCATGTTGACTAAATCTATGTGTAGGTAGTCCCGTTTTCCTCAGTGGGCACAGCATGAGTTATGGTGTCAAGATCTGGCCTAATTTTCTTTACCAGGTTGTGATACCATTACGCATGTTGAATAGTACCATATCATGGGTAATACCTTTGAAGTCAATGGGACTACTTGTGGAATAAGGTTCTATTCAATGTAAACGTGAGACAATCTGGCCCATAATAAATATCGTTAATGAATTAGAAAAAAGGCATGAGATACATGTCTCAGCATGTACATTATACCTGGTGTGCTCCTTTTCACAGTTGGATATTCTTTCGCAAGAGCTTTTCTCTGTCAAATTAACAACTAGATCTGTGAGAAATATTGTGGTTCTGGAGAAGGAATATTTCTGGTAGGTAATCTTAACAAACCTACCAGCAAACCCTGATGGAGTTCAGAGTCTGTGATGAAATATAAAGTAAAGTTGCATTGTGAACAGCTTAAAAAAAAACAATATGAAAGTGTCATCTGATCAATGACAACTACAAAGCTTTGATGAAGAACTTCCCAATATTTAGCATTTTTATAGCACTTTTCATCTTCAAGGCTGCTTATAAGCATTACATAATCTATAGAACATTTCCCTTGCCCCCCTTCCAGTTTTTCCCTTGCAAAAGAAATGTGATAGGATTTTTCCCAGCTATTTAGGGTTTTTTGTTTTGGTTTCCTTTTTCTGCTCTGTCATGGATTCTACTCAAAGGAGTCATATAAATATTAAGTATCTTAAGACTACTACTGCTTTTTGAAGTCATAGAGTCTGATTCATTATGACTAGCCTGGTTGGGAGGTGTAATTACATCTCTTTGTAACAACTACTATCTCTGTGCCCCAGAAAGATTCACTCCCTAGGAAGGGTATGTGCCGTTACATCTCTGGCCATGCCTTTTCCTGGTCAATATCTCCCATCCCCCAAAGGTTCCAGAAGGTAAGGCTGGTTTCTTTCATCACAACTCCAGCCTCCTCTAGTGGACTTTCTGCAATGAGGATCTAGCATCAGAGTCAGAAGCTGGCATGCTCGCTACTGACACTAATCTAAAATTGACATTTGCCTCTACTAGGAGTTATGTCAGAAATCCTGAAACTGGATCCATGTAGGTTCTGGTTTTATGAGCGTTAGAATAGGCTCTATGCTTACATTGTGTGTGTGTGTATCTATAATCCAGCAAAATGTACTGCTCAGTTTGTTTTTCCTCTGTGACTCATTGAGCAAGAACGTCTGCCATTTTTGCCTCAATGTATCAGAAAGGAATGATTATTTCCTAACAGCTTTGTATCTATCTGACACACTAGGACACAGAGTCCGAGGGTATCAGATAAAAAGCAATGGACACTGATGCCGACATACCACAAGTGCAATATAAATAAGGTGTCAGCCTAGCAATTTAAATGGTTCTTCAACTTATAATCATTATTTGTTGTCCCTTCAGAGCACATGTGAGGCTGACATGGTATCTTAACAGCTGTTCAAAAGAAGCCACTTGAGTAGTGAAGAATGTTGCTGACAATCTCAGTGTGATATTTCCTTTACTCTGTCTCTAGAATGTGATTTTGAAAGAGATGAAATGTTACTTTGAGGCAAGAGGAGATATAGTAACTTGCTATTTGTGCCTACATGAGTAAGCTCTCTTACCTGCTATGTTAGAATGGGAGTGTTCTTTTAACAACAAAAAGTCACTTTAGTGGCAAATATTGAAGAAATATGAAATTATTGAATATGTATTACAAAGCAAAGTATCCATTGTATGGACAAATCAACACCTATTTCAGCTGCAGCAACATGTAGCTGCTATACTGAAGAATTAGTCAATATTTCTATCATCTTGATCTTCTGAGCAAGAGTATTTATTTTCTCATTTGCATTGTAGTGCCCTTTCAGCCATGTTTAGTTTTCTTCCTCCTCAGTCTTTAAGCAGAGTGCTTTTGCATGATTTTTCAAGCTTTAAATTGATGAGTGATGTTCAAACAGGTCCCAATTAGCATCTCACACTAATTTATATGTGGACATGATCTTTGGACAAACACTATAGCTTAGTAGTGTTAATTATTTGTCTGATCGCCACTAGCTCCCATTTTTCTTTATATCGCTGTTTCATCAACCAGGCAAAACCTAAAAACAAAAAGCCCAGCCATTATAGATCATTTACCAGTCAAGCCAAGATCCTTTCTTCATTCCAGGGCATGTCTTTCCATGATGAAGATTTGCCAGAGTTATACAACTGTAAGCAAGATTCCAGTCTAGACCTCAATGTCTAGCGAATAAAGATCTCATTAAAAAGCTTCATAGGAACAGAGGAATTGCACTATTGGATCAGACCCACAGTTGATTTAGTACAGTATCATGTCTCTAACCATGCCCCATAACATGCTTTGCTGGTAAATAGTATCAATGGCCAATGAGGGTCTGGCTGGAGAATCTTGCCTACATGCTCAGGGTTCTACTGATCACCATATTTGGGGTCGGGAAGGAATTTTCCTCCAGGGTAGATTGGCAGAGGCCCTGGAGGTTTTTCACCTTCCTCCGCAGCATGGGGCAGGGGTCACTAGCTGGAGGATTCTCTGCTACTTGAAGTCTCTAAACCACAGGATTTGGGGACTTCAACAGCAGAGTCAAGGGAAAGGGGTTGGGATGGCTTTGTAGCGTGCATCATGCGGGAGGTCAGACTAGATTATCATAATGGTCCCTTCTGACCTTAAAGTCTATGAGTCTATGAGGTGCAAGAAACCTTGAAGTTAATGTATATGGCCCCATTACCATAGCATCAGAGCATCTCACAATTTCTGATGCATTTAGCCTCACAACACACCTATGAGGACTTGAATAATCCCTCCATAGAAGTTGGTTTATTCCCTGAAGCGTGAATGTTTATATTCCTTCCATTCATTTGGATTTTATTTTTATCTTTATGAGTGTCACTTGTTTCTCTGATACAAGACAGAGCCTTAGCTGGTGTAAATCAGCATAGCTCAGAGTTATACTGAGCGGTTGGTGGTTGTGATAACTGTCTAAGGTCATGTTTACACTACACAGTTTGGTCGACGACCATCTACCACTGTAACTAAACTGCTTTTGCATGTCCACACAGTTGATGCTCTTGTATCAACAGAGAGAGCAGTGAATTGTGGGTAGCTATCCCACTGTGCAGCTCACCACCATCTGCCACTGGGAGTTCTGGGAAGGATCACAGTGGCTTATGGGGCGGGCTCACTGTCCCATGTTGCAGTTTTCTCTGTCCCATTATTTCATGGACTTCTAACTATGTTTTGTGCCACTTTTCAACAGCCACCGTAAACTGTGTGCCCACAACCTCTGCCTGAAAGCATGGATCCTGCACTGCTCTCCAGTTTTGTGATGAGTGTTATGAACACAAGTGGCTGATCCTACAGTATTTCATGAACTATGAATCTGATAATGACAACATGGTTCTGCCCTGCTATGTGCCATGGACAGAAACAATTCCAAATTGCTGTTGGCATTCATGAAGCAGCTGCACATGGTGGACAGTCGGTCCTGGGCTCAGGAAACAAGCACAAAGCCACCTTCCTGGAACTGTGTTCGGAGCTTGCCCCCGTCCTCCGGTGCAAGGACACCAAACTGAGAGTTGTCCTGATGGTGGAGAAGTGAGCGGAGACTGTTTTGTGGAAGCTGGTAATGCCTGACTGCTACCAATCAGTTGTGAATCAGTTTAGAGTTGGGAAGTCCACTGTGGGGGTTGCAGTCATGCAAGTGTGCAGGGCCATTAATCACTTCCTGCTATGAAAGACTGTGACTCTGGGCAATGTGCAGGAAATAATGGATGGCTTTGCGGCAATGGGATTCCCTAACTGTAGCAGGGAGATAAATGGCATGCATATCCTTATTTTGGCCCCAGATAACCTTGCGACAGAGTACCTCAACACAAATGGCTACTTTTCTGTGGTATTGCAAGTACTGGTGGATAACCATGGTTGTTTCACTGACACCAACGCAGGGTGGTCAGGGAAGGTGCCTGACACATGCATCTTCAGGTACATTGGCCTGTGCAGAAAGCTGCAATGTGTCTTTCTGTAATGCTCTGGGCTATCAAACAGGAAGTGAAATTTCAAAAATTCCTGGGCCTTTAAAGGGTGAGGGGCACATGCCTGTGTACCTGGCTGCAAGGCAGCGGAGTTTAAACTGCTGACCAGAGTGGTGATGATGGGCATTGTGGGATACCTCCCGGAGGCCTCCAAGGGCAATATAAGCAACACAATGTCTACGCAGATGCTACGTTGCAAAAACAAACAAACAAAAAAAAGACCACCTCCAGGTGGTCTTATTATATCGACGTAGCAGGACAGTTAAATCGACAGGAGGAGCATTACAGTGTCTACACCTCCACTGTTTTGTTGATGAAAACTGACATGGCCTAAGTCTATTTTTTTTAATCCCATCATGCTCCCTACCACAATAATACCTTGTGGCAAAGAGTTTCACATGTTAACTGTGCACAGTGTAAAACAATATTTTCTTTGGTCAGCTTTAAATTACCTGCTTTTCAATTTAATTAAATATGCTCTTCTTGTATTATGGATACAGCATGAATAGAAATGCCAGTTTTACTTTCTCTGTACCATTCATTATTCTGGGGCCTCTATCATGTCTTCTCTTCCTGATGTTTTCTATAAATAAACAGTCTATATGTTTTCAATCTCTTCATAGGGTGGTCATTCCACGCTTATAATCTAAATACCCCTTCATTTCTGCCTTGTTCTTTCTGAGATAATGGCATGAGAACAGAAGAATAGTATGCCTTCAGCTAATTTTTTTAGGTGAAGGCATACTATTGATTTATATAACCGTATTCTAATATTTTCAGTGTTCTTTTAAACTTTATTCTTTATGAATCCTAACATGTTTATTATATTTTTACGGTGGGGTTGCCACTATACACTGAACAATGCTTTTCTCAGGAAAAAGACATTGGCATAGCTGAGTTCATTTAGAACCCAGTAAGATGTGTGAACAAAGCTGTGCAAATTACTGATTTTTTTTTTTGGTTCACTGGCGAAATCGAAAAAAAAAAATTGTTTCAGATTTACCTGAAAAAAATCACCTGAAAAAAATCTTTTTTGGGGGGTGGGGTAGGGGTGGGGGCGGGAGGGATTCTTCAAAACAAGAAAAAAAAATCAATTTGTTCAACCTCAGTGAAAACATTTTGTTTTGATTTGGGGGCATTTTAAAACACTTTTTTTTAATATTAAAAGAAAATTTTGAAACCCCAGTCATTAAAATTGCTCCGGTTAAAGCGGTTCCACTCTGTATAAATAAATGTATGTATCCATTGGGCCAGGGACTGGAACCAGGATGTCTCCCCTCCCAGGTAAATCCCCTCAACCACCAATCTATAGAGTTGTTTGTTTTCTCTCTCTCTCTCACTCTCTCTCTCTCGCACTCGCTCTCTCTCTCGCTCTGTCTCTCTCACTCACTCAGACCAATGAATATTTAAGTAGTTATACAAAGTAGAACAGATTCAATAGGAGAGATTGAGAGACCCACTGCAGAAGTTTATGACTTGGGCTTGTGGGGTTTGGGCTACAGGACTGTTTCATTGCTATGTATGCTTCCGGGCTCAGGCTGGAGCCCATCTCTAGGATCTTCCTACCCCTCAGGATCCTAGATCCCAAGATCCAGCCTGAGCCTGGAAGTCTACACAGTAATGAAACAGAACCGTAGCTCAAGTCAGCTGGGACAATCTATCTCCCACAGCCCCGGGTGAGTGCTCTAACCTCTGGAATATGGGGTATAAAGGGAAGGCAGCATTGGCACCTCCTCATTTGCCTCCAGTTTTGTGAATGGCATCTAAGTCCCTTTTGTGAATTTAGTCTCATACTCCCCCCACAAAAATGGGGCAGACAAAACTATTTGCCAAATTGATGTTGACTTCATAAATACTTTCAGTTGACCCCCAAACTGCATTTTTTGGGGAAATTATTACTGCTAAAAATTTTGGCCAGCTTTAGGTCTGATTAGTTCAAGTTATATTTGCCAATATGCATTACCTTGCATTTGTCAACACAATTTCATTTGCAGTTATGCTAGCCATTCATATATCTGTTCGATTCCTTCGAAAGTCCTCACAGTCTTCAATTTTGCATCACCTTCATATTTTGCACTCCAAATGTTCACTACCTGTTGCAGATAATATATTTACGAGCAAACATAGCATATTATTGCCTTGTGAATATTAAGTTTTGCCATGAGGAAAATAATTATTTGTTTCCACTCATATTAATTTCTATCCCCCTAGTTTATCTTCTAGGCTTGAGATGAAAAGGTGATCTTCAGGTTCCTGCAGCAACTCCAGACTTGAAGAATTCACACTGCTGCAAGTGAAGAAACTATCAGAGCTAAAGTATTTCCACACCACCGAAAAAAAGAAGATAATGTACATTTCAGAATGAGATTTCTGTGTCATGACCTTAAATCTGAAGATGATTTTCTTTTGGTGTGTAAGTGGCAAGAGATGACAAAAGGGGGTACTGTGCCTTAAAATGATAGTAGTAGTTTCATTTCATAGGGAGCAGAGGTTTTATAAATCAACGAAATCATTTCTAAAGCTCTAGTCAAGTTTTATTGGTTCCTGAAAATCATTTAAGCTATTTTCCTTCCCTCAAGTCAGAAAAGCAGAGAGATTACCTAAGGTAAATAAGAATCTCAGTTTTACTGTTTTGGTGGTAGATGGGTAAAAAATGTTTGTTCTTCATTAATTACAGATAAAACGTAGATGATTTGGAAGTTCACCTCATAGATTCAGCCAGTCATTTGAATGCTTATGGTATCTCCGAAGCTTGATGAAACTCAGCTGAATCTCTCTTGCAGAAACTAGATTGGCCTTTCCAGGAGAACAGGTTTCTCGTGAGCTTTCTATTTTTTCTCTTATTTTCTTCTTCTGGACAAATCAGAAATATTGCGATAATTGTGTCTCTTGTCATTTTGTAGTTTCTACAACTAATTATAACAACATAAAGAAGTGCAGAGATGAAAGAAAATGAGTCTGAATTCTAAGCACAGAGAGATCTAGTTTTGTTGACTCCAGTGAAAATATTAATAAAATAGTTAACAAAAGCAAGATATAATGTTTCTCGGGTCCATTTTTCCTATACAATTAATTGTGTCAAATAATAAACTGTAGAATCATAGAAATGTCAGACTGGAAGACACCTCAATAGTCCCTCTAGTCCACTTCCCTGCACTGAGGCAGGACTTAGTATTTTCCAAACCATCCCTGACAAGTGTTTGTCCAACGATGGAGATTCCAACATCACCCTAGGTAATTTTGTTCCAGTGTTTAACTACTCTTACAGTTAGAAAGATTTTCCTAATGTTCAACTAAACCTTCCTTGCTGCAGTTTAAGCCCATTACTTCTTGTCCTGTCCTCAGTAGTTATGGAGAATCATTTCTCACCTTTCTCTTTAAAAAATCTTTTACATAGTTGAAGACTATTATCATGTCCTCCATCAGTCTTCTCTTCTCCAGACTAAACAACCCATTTTTTTCAATCTTTCCTTGTAGGTCATGCTTCATCATCACCATCATCATGTTCCCATTGCGCCTTTGGCGTTAGGGCACCGATTAAGCTCCTCCACTCCTGTTTCCGGCAAGTCTTTCAATGGTTCCCCAGCAGTGCCCTACGTTTTCCACAGCTCTTCACCATGTTGTTTTCGGGCAGTCTCGTTTCTGCTTGCCTTCAGATACAAATCTTATTGCTATTCTAGTGATGGAATCAGTTCCCATCCATAGGTCATATTTGCTAGACCTTTAATCATTTTTGTTGCTCTCCTCTGGACTCTTTCCAATTTGTCCACATCTTTCCTGAAATGAGGTACCCAGAATGGGACACAATACTCTAGTGCTGAGTAGAGTGGAAGAATTACTTCTCATGTCTTGCTTACAACACTTCTGCTAATATATCCCAGAATAATGTTTGCTCCTGCAGTACTCCATCCTAGATAGTCAATTTCCAATTTTCTATTTGTTCAATTTATTATTCCTTCCTAAGTGTAGTACTTAGTATGTGTCCTTATTGATTTTCATCATATTTAATTCAGACTATTTCTCCAGTTTATCAAGATCATTTTGAATTCTAAACCTCTCCTCCAATGTGCGTGCAACCCTTCTCACTGTGGTATCATCTGCAAACTTTATAAGTGTACTCTCTATGCCATTAACCAAATCTTTTATGAAGCTTTTGAATAGAACTGGACCACTTGATTTTCCCTTCCAGCTTGATTTTAAGCCATCAATAACTACTATCTGAATACAATTTTCCAGCCAGTTGTGCACCCACCTTATAGTAGGTTCATCTAGGCTATATGTCTCTAGTTTGTTTATGAGAAGGTCATGTGAGGTTTCAAAGGCCTTACTAAAGTTGAGATAAATAACATCTACTGCTTTCCCACAATCCATAAGGCCTGTTTCGCTGTCAAACAGGGTTTGACATGATTTGTTCTTGACAAATCCATGTTGACTGTTATTTATTACCTTATTTTCTTCTAGGTGCTTACAGACTGATTGTTTGATTATTTGCTCCATTATCTTTCCAAGTACCAAAGTTAAGCTGGCTGGTCTGTAATTCCATGGGTTGTCCTTATTCTCTTTTTTATAGATAGGTACTATATTTACCCTTTTCCAGTCCTCTGGTATATCTCCTATCATCCACAAGTTCTCAAAGATAATTGCCAATGGCTCAGAAATCTCCTCCACCAGTCCCTTAAGTATTCTAGAATGTATTTCATCAGGCCCTGCCACCATGAAGACTTCTAACTTGTCTAAGTAATTCTTAACTTGTTCTTTTCCTATTTTAGCCTCAGATCCTATCCCATTTACACTGATGTTAACTATGTTAGTCATCCAATCACTGCTAACGTTTCTGGTGACAACTGAAACAAAAAAGGCATTTAATGCTTCGGTAGTTGCTGCATCTTCTAGCAATAACAACAACTAACTAACAATAATAATGTTAGTTTATGGTCTCAGTTGTCTACTAATACTGAACATTATTTAACATGTATTCCAATAGGGCCTAGGGCCTGAATCATTGACCCATTGCTAGAAACTGTACAAGCATGTAACAAAATTACAGTCTTTGCCCTGAAGAGCTTATTCTGGAGGAGAAGATACAACAGGTATATACAGACAGAAAGGGGGAGCATGAGGAAATAAGACAATACTGATCAGCAAGATAAAGCAGTGGTCATAGCAAACCAGCTGCCTTTTTGTAAATAGGCCTTCTCAGGAGTTCTTGCTTTCCACATTTGTTGGGAAAAAATCTTGTTAAATCTTGACTGTGTTAGCATATGCCCTATTATAGCAGATATCTCAACTCCTGCTTGATATGAAAAGTTACTTTTCAGTCACCAGAATGGAATTTCCATTATCTCTTCCTACAATGATATGGTAAAGCAACTAGTACTGCCACATAATTTCCGGTACTGAAAGTATGCATACAGCCTTCAAGAAATGGTTTCCATACATTTACTGAGACTATTTGAAAGCATTATTTCCAACATTTTAATTTTTTTCTGAGGAGGAAGTGTGTGATTGGCTTAATCATTAATTCTTGTGATTAGGTATTTAATCTGAACATTAGAATGGCCATACTGGGTCAGACCAATGGTTCATCTAGCCCACTACCCTGTATTTCAACAATGGCAGGTGCCCAGATGCTTCAGAAGGAATGAACAGAACACAATAATTCATTAAGTGATCCATCCCCTATTGGCTAGTCCCAGCTTCTGCCACTCAGAGGTTTAGGGACACCCAGAGAATGGGCTTGTATCCCTGACTATTTTGGTTGATGGTCATTGATGGACCTATCCTCCAAGAACATACTAATTCCTTTTGAATCCAGTTATATTGTTGACTTTCACAACATCCCCTGGGAACAAGTTCCACAGGTTGACAGTGTGTTGTGTGAAGAAGTACTTCCCTATGTTTGTTTTAAACCTGCTGCCTGTTAATTTCAGTGGGTGACCCCTTGTTTTTGTCTTATGTGAAGAGCTAAAAAACACTTCCTTATTGACGTTTTCCACACCATTCTTGATTTTGTAATCCTCTATCATATTCCCCCTTATTTGTCTCTTTTGTAAACTGAACAGTCCCAGTCTTTTAAATTTCTCCTCATCTGGAATCTGTTCCATACCCCTAGTAATGTTTGTTCACATCCTCTGCCCTTTTTCCAATTCTAATATATCTTTTTTGAGATGAAGCAACCAGAAATGCACACAGTATTCAAGATGTGGGTGTAACATGGATTTATGTAGTGTCATTATGGTATTTTCTGTCTTCTTATCTAGCCCTTTCCTAATGGTTCCTAACATTCAGTAAACTTTTTTTGACTGCTTCTGCACACTGAGCAAATGTTTTCAGAGAACTATCCACAATGACTCCAAGTTCTCTTTCTTGAATGGTAACAGCTAATTTAGATCCCATCATTTTGTATGTATAGTTGGGATAATGTTTTCCAGTATGCATTACTTTACACATATCAACATTTAATTTCATCTGCCATTTTGTCGTCCAGTCACGCAGTTTTGTGAGATCCCTTTAGAACTCTTTGCAGTCAGCTTTGGACTGGACTTAACTTTCTTGAGTAATTATGTATCATCTGAAAATTTTGCCACCTCACTGTTTACCCCTTTTCCCAGATCATTTATGAATATGTTGAACAGCACTGGTACCAGTACAAATCCTTGGGGGACCATGCTATTTTAGCTCTCTCCACTGTGAAAACTGACCATCTATTCCTACTCTTTGTTTCCTATCCTTTAAACAGTTACTGATCCATGAGAGGGCTTTCCCTCCTATCCCATGACTGCTTATTTGCTGAAAAGCCTTTGGTGAGAGACCTTGTCAAAGACTTTCTGAAAGTCCAAGTACAGTATATCGACTGGATCACCCTTGTCCACATGTTTGTTCATCCCCTCACAGAATTGTAATAGATTGGTGAGGAATGATTTCCCTTTACAAAAACTGGGCTGACTCTTCCCCAATGTATCATATTCATCTATGTGTCTGATAATTCTGTTGTTCACTGTAGTTTCAACCCATTTGCCTGGTATTGAAGTTAGGCCTATTGGCCTGTAATTGTCAGGATCACCTCTGGAGACTTTTTTAAAAAAATGGTGTTAAATTAGCTATCCTTCAGCAATCTGGTAGAGGCTGATTTTAGTGATAAGTTACATGCCATAGTTAGTTGTGCTACAATTTCATATCTGAGTTCCTTCAGAACTCTTGGGTGAATACCATCTGATCCTGGTGACTTATTACTGTTTAATTTATCAATTTATTCCAAAACTTCTTCTATTGACACCTCGGTCTGGGACTGTTCCTCAGTTCTGTCACCTTAAAAGAATGGCTCAGATCTGGGAATCTCCTTCACATCCTCTGCAGTGAAGACCAATGCAAAGAATTCATTTAGCTTCTCCACTATGGCCTGGTCTTCCTTGAGTGCTCTGTTAGCACCTGAGTCATCCAGTAGCCCCATAGATTGCTTGGCAAACTTACTGCATCTCATGTACCAAAAATTTTGTTGTTAGTTTTTGTGCACTTTTTCTACTTGCTTTTCAAATTCTTTTTTGTACTACCTTATTATAGTTCTATACATGACTTCCCAGAGTTTATGTTCCTTTCTCTTTCCTTCAGTAGTTTTGACTTCCAATTTTTAGATGTTTTTTGGTCTCTAACCACCTCTTTTACTCTGTTTAGCCATGAAAGCATTTTTTTGGTCCCCTTACTTTAATTTTTTTTATTTTGAGCATATATTTAGTTTCAGACTCTATTATGGTGTTTTTAAAAAGTCTCCATGCAGCTTACAGCCATTTCACTCTTGTGACTTTCCTTTTAATTTCTGTTTAACTAGCCTCCTTATTTTTGTGCATTTCCCCCTTTTCAAATTAAATGCCACTGTGGTGGGCTTCTTTGGTATTTTCCCCACAGCAAAGATGTTAAATTTAATTATGTTATGGTCGCTATTATTGAGTGGTTCAGCTATATTCACCTCTTGGCCAGATCCTGTGTTCCATTTAGGACTAACTCAAGAATTGCCTCTCCCCTTGAGAGTTTGAGGATTAGCTACTTCAACAAGAAGTCGAGAAGCGGTGCGGGCGAGCGATATGCTGGCCGCGGCTTCTTGCCGCCCCCATTGGCCCGGGACGGCGAACTGCGGCCAGTGGGGGCCGTGATCGGCTGAACCTGCCGCGTCAGCAGGTAAATAAAACTGGCCCGGCCCGCCAGGGTGCTTACCCTGGCAAGCCACGTGCCAACATTGCCAACCTCTGCGTTAACATAACTGTAAACATAGGCGCTTACCTAAGACAAATGATATGTCAGGAGCTTTTGGCTGAGTATTGTTTTGGGTAGGTGAGTGTGAGAGAACACACACAGACTGAGGTCAGAGGACCAGAGTCTTGGAGCTACAGAAGTTTATTTAAAGACTAATTTGGTGAGCATCTAGAGAGTCATGTACACCTGCTACAAGATAGGTTGCGGGGCTGCTACTAGCAGGTTAGGCTTCTGTGCCTGATGTGGACTGTCTACAGAGCTTCCTACCCAGATAGATACATCAGATGTATTTCAGAGTAGCCTCATGTAAGTATTCTCACACTTCTTATCAAACTGTCTGTTCTGGGCTATCTTAATTATCACTTCAAAAGTTTTTTTTTTTTTCTCTTACTTAATTGGCCTCTCAGAGTTGGTAAGACAACTCCCACCTTTTCATGCTCTGTATGTGTGTATATATATCTCCTCAATATATGTTCCATTGTATGCATCCGAAGAAGTGGGCTGTAGCTCACGAAAGCTTATGCTCAAATAAATTTGTTAGTCTCTAAGGTGCCACAAGGACCCCTTGTTGTCATTTTTTTTTAAATAAGGTATGTCACACATGGCACCACCTAGTGGCTGCACCACATAATAGGGTTTTACAATGTATTAAACCCTTACATGAAATTAATTGAGAGAGAACAAACAAACCAACCCCCTAGGCCAGTGGTTCCCCAATCTTTTTCGTCTGGCGGGCACCGGATGACAAGCCACCGAGGACTGTGGCTGGCTGACGAGCATCCGCTGAAATGATGCCGACAAGCGGCAACATCAATAGGCGTCGCCGCCGAAATGCCGCCGAGAAGCAGTGGCATTTCAGCGCCGCCGCCTCTGGATGCTGCTGCTTCTCGGCGGCATTTCGGTGGATGCTCGTCCGCTGGCCAGTATGCGGGCGCACATAGATGCCCCGGTGGGCGCCATGGCGCTCGTGGGCACCGCGTTGGGGACCACTGCCTTAGGCCATCAAAACCATAGTGAAGTCAACCAAACTATTCTTGCTAGTCTCAAGGTGGCAGGGTTACTAATATATTACATTTAACTTCTTTCTTTTGGTCTCAGAGTTGTAGAGTATTATAGGTGTTTATATTTTCTTCAATATTTCCAGAGAGTCTAATGTCTTCCTCAATCTTTTGTCAAAAATTTTCAAGAGTGCCCACTAGTCTGAGATGCCAGACCTGAAATACCTTGTATTCTCCAAAATAAATGCTCAGATACATAAATTGTTAACATTACTAAAATATTGAACTGGTGACAGAATTAATTTGAAATAAGATCACAATCAGATTAGCTTTTAACATCCATTTTGGAATGATTTAAAAACATTTTCACTATTAATTACTGAACTTGGCAATTGGTTAAAAAGTTGCACATATTAAAGTTTATAAAGCCTGTTTAAATCAAACCTTGGCCAGGGCCCTGAGTCAGAGCCCACTGAAGCCAATGAGTTTTCCCAATGGCTTCAATGCATTTTGTGTCTGACCCTAGAGAAATGGAATTAATCATTTTATAAAAGTGGTACCAGGAGCAATAATTTGTTTTTTTTGATAAACTCAAAGTCTTGCTCTTCTTTTGCAAAGCTCACGGGTGAATGCATGACCACCCACAGCTTGTCTCAGCAAACAAAGGCCACATGTCATGATAATAATGTACTAAAAGTGAAGTGAGTTTATAATTCACTGAAAACCCATTATTGAAAGTGTCAAAAATAAGAACATTAAATGAACATTAAAAAGTAACATCCCATATTTTTAAAGAGCCTTGGTATTTGGTGAATACATTAAAAATGCTGTCACTTTAATACCATTTTGTATCTTATCCTAAATCTTTTATCAACTTGAATTATCTCTTAGCTACATACATGATTCCATCACCATATCAGAGTGAATAAGTTGTTTAACTACTATTTTTGTACCTGTAGTTGCTAAGGTCTGTGGATACTGACTTCTGCTAGTTGACAGGATTGTTACCCTTTGTCACCCTGACCCAGATCATGTGAATTCTAGGGAAAGGTGTCCAATTTCTTAACAACTCAGTCTCAAAGCTTTTTTTATACTTTCCTTCAGGAGAAGGAACACTAAAAGAAAGCAGATCCATATTTTATTTCCAAAAGGAAACAATCTGTGTACCTTTCTCATGGGTCAGACATTCCTAGCTGATTGCATGTCCTAAAAATAGTCTTTAAAATAATTGTGAGGGATAGTTTTAAGGTTAAAAGCTTCCTGTACAATAAGAATGGAAAGATCACCTGGAACTTTCCAAAACAAAAGGGATAATCCCAATGATCTGGTCAGCATTCCTGATGAGCTGTCAGTAAAACAGTTTCAAATGTCCCAGTTTCTATATTACCAACTGCTGACTAGGCTGGGCCAAATTTTAGTCAAAATGTTCCCATTTGGGCAAAGCAAAACTAAAGCTGAAGATAAAGGGACTACAGGAGCTGGAGATGAGTGTTTCCCAAATGGGGTTCTCAAAATTTTTTTACACAGTAGAGATCATTACCCTGCCAACCAGCCATCCCATGGCAACTTCAGAAATTGCTTGCACAAAAGTGTAATATTAGGAACCTCTTCAATGTATTTTTAGCTTTTTATTGCAATATAGCAGCTGAAATCTAAGAGAGACAGCAACATTGACAAGCCAGCACTCTGCACAGTACCAGTATTCAGTTCCTGGAAAATTTAGTGGCATATGAATAAGAATTTGCGAAGGTTTGATGGTTAAATATTATTATACTGTGCTATCCGAGACCTAATCCACCCAGCTGTCCAGAAGGCATACACTACTTAGCGGATCATCCCCAAAAACGATGTTAGTGCTGTTTGGGAGCAAAGGGAAATATTTTTCTGTGAAACAGTTATGAATGAAATGAGAAAAACAACTAGTGTTAGGAATATTTTAGGGAGAAGTTCAATTTTTGAGCAAAACCATTTGAAGACAAACTCAAATATATTTTCTTCTTTTTTGATAAATCTGAAATGGTAAAATTGCTCACCAAAATTTGCATGTCTTTTGAAAATCCATTTTTCATAGAAAAATTTTCAAGCAGCCCTAATTATCTGCTTGTATTGAAGTAACACCTGGAGTCCCCAAGCAGGATCACGACCCTATAGTGCTAGGTACTGTAAATACACATTGAAAGAGAGTCCCTGCCCTGAGGAGCATAGATGTTAAATAGGACAAATGAAGGAAGTATCAGCCCCTCTTTACTGATATTAAGTGACCTGGCCAAGGTCAAAGAGGAAGTCTTTGGCAGAGCTGGGAATTGAATCTTGGTCTTCTAAGTTTTAATACTGCCTGTACCACATGACCACATTTGCCTTCCAATGTGGGCTTTGAAATAGTGCTCAGGAGATTATATGGTACTGTATTTCAGTTTCCATAAAATGGCATGTGGTGTTTTTTGGTGATGGTGTAAATAATTCATCCATGTATACTGGGAATTTTTTGTAACTTGTTCTGGCACTGTAACCTTGATGTAGTCAGTGAGATAACATGCATATCAAAGTCAAGTCATTTCAAGTTATAGACTCTCATCCACTTATTCATCAGTATTGTTTTGGTGAATCAGCAAATTTACAGAAGTTAATCTTGGGCTGTGACAACACCTGTGTATATAGCTCCTAAATAAGGATGGAGTGGTAAATATTGCAGTTTCCTTTTATTCCTGTCAAAGACTGGCTAGTGAAAGGCTAGTGAAAAGCCTGGCGTTACAGGGGTTGTTTCCAATAAGCATAGAGGATACATCTACACAGCCTGTGGCAGTGAGCCTCCCAGCCCAGGTTGACAGATTCGGGTTAGCAGAGCTTGTGTTAGGGCTCGAATAGCTGAGTAGACAGTACCTTGAAGTTGTGGCTTGAGCTCTGATGCCTAGGGAAGAGGGGTGGGAATGCAGCGTGAGCTGCAACTTCAAGGTACTGTCTGCACCAGGGGTCGGCAACCTTTGGTATGCAGCTCGCCAGGGTAAGCACCCTGGCAGGCCAGACTGGTTTGTTTACCTGCCGCGTCCGCAGGTTCGGCCGATCACGGCTCCCACTGGCCGCGGTTTGCTGTCCCAGGCCAGTGGGGGCGGCAAGAAGCAGCGGCCAGCACATCCCTTGGCTGGTGCCACTTCTCGCCGCCCCCATTGTCCTGGAGCGGCGAACCGCGGCCAGTGGGAGCTGCGATCGGCTGAACCTGTGGACGCGACAGGTAAACAAACTGGTCCGGTCTGCCAGGGTGCTTACCCTGGCGAGCCGCATGCCAAAGGTTGCCGACCCCTGGTCTACAGTGCTATTTTTAGAGAGCTAGTGAGAGCCTCATGAACCCATGTCTGTTGACCTGGGCTGGGAGGCTAGCTGCCAGGGGCTTTGTAGATGTACCCTGAGTTGCCTCTTTTGATGGTTTCCTCTGATACCTGCTCAGTGATTCACCTTCATGTCTGATCAATCTGAAAGTTCTGTGATCAAACTGTCTGACGAGCATGGCAGACAGGTTTTATCCCAGCTCATCACACATGACACAAGTAACTTTTGGCCAATTTAGTTCCATTACTGATGGAAAACATAGCATGGATCACTGCAGTGATGGAGACAAACATTCTAGGTATTTTAGCTATTTGTTTAAAATCCTATTTCCTTTCTATAGGGCACTTCAGAATGAAGAAACCTATGGAATCTCAAAGCACTTTATGTAACTTTCATACCATGTGTTATATTTTCAAAGAATTGGTCAAGGTTTTGGTCTATCAATTTTCATAGGAGTTTTGCAGTTGAAGCCCTGCTTATAGCCACATGTTTCCATAGAGGTAAGGAATCTATTTCAGTGGTCTTCTCTCAAGGGCTAATTGAACCAGAGTCTGAAAGACAGTATGATCCATCTTAGAGACTGATAGAGTAGTCTAAGTAGGTCTTTATGAATGGGATTTTTTTTTAAGTACCCAGTATTGATCTAACTCCACTCCTCTTGAAGTCCTTTGTAAAATTCCCACACACTTCAATGGGAGCAGAATTGGAACAATCTTGAGTGCTTTTTGAAAAATCCCACCTCCACAATCTCTTGTCCTCATCCCTCAGTACAGAGCCCCTAAATGCTCCCTTTCTCACTTTCATCGTCACAGCTCACCATGGTTACAAATGACTTGCAACAGGTGAAGCAAGATGGAGGATATCTAGAGTGCTTGTGGAAGAGGCTGTATGCCATCTTTGATCAACCTAGAGGGCCAGATCCTGAGCTATAGTCGAGCAATGCTTGGTACAGTGTGTGTGTGTGTGTGTGGGGGGGGAGGATAATAAGACACAGAGGTCGTATTCACTTAATATGTAGGTTGCCATAGTTTGCACTAGCATACACTTCCCAAGGGATAACCTGTGCAGAATTTTTCCTTTCAGTTTATTTTCACTGTTTTTGTACAAACACTTGGCAGTACTGAAATACACATTTTCTGACAAATTGATGATATATATACAAAATCTAATCACATGAGGGGAGTGAGATCATGTGATCAGAGCCATGTGATGAATTTCTAATGCATCTTTGGCCTCTGTCCTCTAATCCAGCCTCTACAGGAATTATTTTCATATTCCAAACTTCTGAACAGCTTCAAACTAGTCACCATTTTTCTTTTAAATCAATTTGCTACAACGTGTTTCCCTTAGATATGCAATTTCTACCCCCCCCCACACACAAAATAAATAAAATACTTCACCTGAGGCCCAGGATGTGCACAGGAAATCTGCCACTGTTCCCCAACACAGACTTCTGCATCACAACTAGGGCTGATTTTTGAAGAGAAATGTTTGCAGTGTTGATATTTCAAAAGTTTCAGCCAGCTCTAGTCCTGAATTTAAGATCTAATATGTGAAGGCCCATGGGAATCAGAAATAGGAACTTTTTGCCATGGGAAAGGAAAGAACTTAACTTTCCTCATACAGTCCTCATTTCTAGCTTTTGAAAGTCCAAATATATTGTATATTTAGATTACAACAGCTTTATGTACGGATAAACTGTATAAATGGCCTAAAATAGTTTTAAGCAGTTTCTTCTGAGACCTACACAATTGGACTTGTGATGACTAATTCATCTGATTTCACAAGCAGAGACGTTTAAAACAAGGTAAAAAACCATAACAAAACCCGAAGCCATTAATAAAATAGTGTTCTTTTTATAACACAAAGGTGTATACAGGACATATAATGTCATGCGGTATCAAGTTTTTAAACACCGATTTGCAATGACCTGCATAAAACTCACTCATGACTTTACTACTCCTGAGTATTTCAGTATCTGTCTCAAATACATGCTCATAGAATCTTTAGACCATGCTACACCATTACACATATACAAACTCATCTCTCTTTCTCTCATTCTTTCTCACACACATGCGTGCAGACATGCACTTAATTCACTCATGCCTGACATTCAGCTAACTCTGGGGATGGAAGGTGGCAGCTGTTTAACAGTACACAGCAAACATTTAACTGCACATGCAGTTTACAGAGGAGATTCCAAAATTTCAATAAAAGGTTTCCAATTTGCCTCCTCAGCACCTGTTGATAAACTATAGGAACTACAGCATACCTCTTCTCCTTTCTTCTGGCTGATTGCCTAGTGAATTCTACTCACTAACAGCCCTGAAGACAGTTCTTGATTGTGTTTTGATGTTTCTGCCGACCTATTACTGTACTGACTTCATGGCAGCCAAAACAAACATTTGTGATCTCATTTTTCCCTCCTGCACTCCTTCCACTCAATCAAACATGCACACAAGCATTCCTCAAAACAGAAGAATGCTTTTAAGCCATAGCAGTGCTCTTGGGAACCGTCATACGAAATTTCTGTCCTTTTTAAGGAACATACTTCGCTGACTCTCTTTGCCACATCATCTCCCCCCCCCCGCCACCCCTCACTAACACCAAAATGCACATTGGCATAAAAACAAATATTGTCAAAAAATTCCTTTGTGTCAGTTACTTCCATAATATGAAGTACTTAGCGGGCATGGTGTCTTTGGTGATGCAAAACACTAGATTTTTTAATTTGGATTTGATTGTGAGGATTGATTTTTATAAGGTGCAACTGTCTCGTTGAATTAGTGTCAGGGAACATTTCTTGCTGCAGACACGAAAGAGCCTAACATGCCTCTAAAGTGTTCCTCTCCCCGAAGGGCATATTCAAAATTAGACCTAAGTTTACCTTGGTTCCCTTACATAGCATTATAATCCCACATCACCTTACATTTTTAGCACTCGATGGTTTGAATTATGAAACTGGATTCCAGATACCTTGTTTATATCAGAGGAATTGCTTCTGCATTATATGTATAGTTTCATTCTCTACTCCTCATTTTAGTCATTCAGTGTGCCTATGACTTAAAATACAGGGAATGTACAATGAGACATTTTAAAAGTACTTCAGTACATGCTCTTTTCTAGCAATACAATCTCCTTTTTACATAAAGAATCAGTTTCCCTCAGAGAGGAAGAATGGTCCTATGGCTCAGACAGTGCACTGGAACTTTGGAAATCTGGGTCCAATTCTCAGTTCTACCACCGAATTCCTGTGTGACATAGGGAAAGTCATTACATTTCTCTATGCCTCAGTTCCCATCTATAAAATCAAGATAGTACTTCCTTTCTCCTATCCTATATCTGTTTTATCTATTTTGATTATAAACTTTTGGGGCAGCTACTGTATGTGCATCTACCACAATAGAGCCCTGAGCTTGATAGAGGTTACTAGCTGTTACTGTAATTCAGCGTACTCCCATTAGTATTAGTAGTGTGCCCTCTATTTTTTTTTTTTTTTTTTTACTTTGACTTAGTCAAGCAGGATTGAAAGCCCTTGTAAGCTAAAACAGTTTGGATTCTGCAGTCTCCACAGCAGTGAACATTTATCCATGGTTCATTACTATAACGTGTTGTCATATTTGCATACATAATACTTCTAATAGGCATTCACTCAGCATTTTATAATGGCTTTTTATGACAAGAGATGGAGCTGATTGTACACTTTCATATGTTAGACATAGCTGGAGGCATAGAACATTGTGGAAAAGCACCTTCAAAGTGCTACGCTGGCATTTAATACCTCAATACAAGTTACTTATCAGCACATGGGGCTATGTCATAACATCAATGTTTAAGCAGAAGTCCCCACTGAAACAATGAGTTCTGCACAAAAAAATGATGGTACAATATAGGCCATAATTTTTTAACTCAACTACCTTAAAATATTAATGAATTGATACTCACCATTTAAGATGGCACAGAATACATTGTTTTCCCTACAGCATTTTATATAAGTTGTTTTATTAACAATTTATTAAAAATAGAAAACAGAAAGCTATTATATTTTTAATCATTAACACACATGAGCTTTTCATATATAAAACAAATCTTATTCATAACCTGCATTTATTTTACATTTTTTAAAAGATCCATTTTTCTTTTGTCAGTCTTAAACTTGTATTTATTTTGTTCAAACTCAAACAATTGTAATCAGATATTATAAAATCTGCTTGATCTGTCTATCAAGTGGTTTCACTTTTTCAATTGAATGGATTTCCCATACTTCATTTCTCCATGTCATTCAGAGCTATCAAACATATGGCTGCTATTGGTTTTTAGACCTAGGATTATACCTAAACCTTTTGTTACGTTCATCAAGTATGCAGTGTAAAAACTTGTTTGCGTTTACATAATGATGCTTATGAACACTTTAGAGAATAGCTAGTTTCCTTACAGTTTATATCAACTGTTCAAAACATGAAGCAATACTTATTTCTTCCTGTGAGTCATGATTCTGGGGCATGCTACAATTATTTTACCAAGAATAATTAAATCCATGCTTATTAAATTAATTGGTTGTAGAGGAAATACCCAGGAGAGAAAAAAAGCTTTACACTGTTAATATTAAGTTCTTGAATACAAAGGTGATAGAGGCCTTATAATTCATCTATTCTACCAATGGGAAAAGGGAAATTATTAGTTTCACAACTTTTCACTGCAGATATTTAGCACTCTTGTCCCTGATTTATGCAAACCTAAGGCATGATGCTTCATGGTGTTGAGCGATAGAGTGCTCTCAACTCATATTGACTACAGTTAGCATTCAGGGTACTCAGCTCTTTGCAGCATTGGGGCCTTAAATGAGGAAGCTTAAATAAATATTACATTAAAACCCCTATGTTAATGCGACACTATGGTTGCAAAGTCAAGTTCTCAAGAGTGAGAAGAAAACGCCAGAATTAAGGTTGTCCAAATAGCCTTAATTCAGCACCCTTGTCTTTATGCATTATGATACAGTCTTTAATTACTTGATCACATACTATTTTCCCCCCTCACACTCCTGAAGCCCTGGCCTGGAGCAAGTGCAGCTATTTTGTGGGGAGACATGCAAGTCCTGTGAGCACATAGGAGCTGAGGGGATGGAACATGGTTAGTAGAGATGGAGTCTTTGGAGAACTGAATTGTCAAATTAACAAATCTATATTGAGAAGGTATAAACTAAAATTTTTCAGAGGCTTGTAACTTGGCCAAATTTTCATGGGGAGGAAGGCACATCCCTGACACAAAGGCGAGCCCCTACCAAATTTCAAGTTCCTGCACCAAAGTATGTAGGTGCTAGAGCTTATCAGCAAAATGGGTTTGGTGGGGTATTTTTTTTTTAAACACGGGCAAAATAATGTATTTTCCCTTAACCTCATTCTGAGAAATGGCTGAACCTTTTTCCTGAATCTTTTCAAAACAATTCAGCCTTAGGCAGAGACTAGATGTGGACAAGTTCAATCTGAATGGATGAAGTTCAGCAAAGTTAAAAGCAACTGAAAAAATGTCTTGTAAGAGGAAGCAGTGCATAACCCAAACTATAGACATTGCTGCCTATACTAAAAGTTACTCTCCAGTGAAAATATGAATCACATGTTGCAGCCAATTTTATTTAGGGAGAACCAGAAGTAACAGGATGACCCCATGTTTGCAGAGACAGGTACGATCATATTTGTGAATAAAGGTTTTAATTAGTGCTGGTTGAAAGTTTTCCATCAAAACTGATTTTCAACACAAGAGTGTGTCAAAAACCCAGTGAAAATTGCCACAGAAAGTGTCTCTTTTCCATAATTTTAACTTTTCTTCAGGTTTTAATTAAAAGTTGAAATTTTTAATGAGAGAAAACCCCAAACAAAGACATATTTTTGGCTGATCTCCAGTTATGATATCAAACTTCAGTATTAACTAAATAATTATATTTATAGTGCTACCGTGAATGTTTAAGTACTTGAATAGTTGGAGTTGTGTGCAGCACATTAGTTTTCCCCCCATAAACTATCAAGGTTTGAATAGAAAACAAAAAATGTAGCTATAACAAGATATGATAATGTTCACATTTCAATTACTAAACTAAAACCATCAGAAAGTCAGCATCTGTCCAGTGGTACTTGAGATACCCTAGTGTAAGCTGACAGAGTGACTCAGCACAAAGTAATACATTTGCAGCAAGCAAAGTTTTTCTCTCTCAATGGTTACTATTTGTGGCCCTGATTCAGCAGAGCCCATCAGTGGGACTTAAGCACATGTTTAAGTGTTTTGCTGAATTGGGGCCTAAAACAAGAAAGTGCAATAAATTAACATACGCAGAAAGTAAACAGAATATTCCCCATGCTGAGGTTCAACTAAGTCCTAAGACCATTCATGTGGAGTCTGACCTTCCTCAGGGATGGACTCTTCTCCCAATCTTACATGCAATTTCTTATGTTGTTTTTGCTGATCACTTCTGCAAAGAAAGAGGCAAGCTGAGCTCAGGTTAACCCTTTGCTCATTTAGGTCCACACAACATTCTCGCCCTCTGTCACATGCAACCTACAAAGTACAAGTTGAATTTTGGGCCACTAAACTTTGTTTGTGAGGTAACCACAGGATTGGAACACTATAATAAAGGACACTAGGAAAAGCTGTGGTCCATTGTAGTCTCTATGCTTGACTAGTCTAACTGAAATGCAGCAAATCCAAAAACAGGTTTAATATTTCTGGCTTGGAAAATGGAAGCACTTGATAGGAGAAAGTTAAGAGAATATTTTTTCTATAATAAGAAAATGTTAGATTATAATTGGCTAGTTGGAATTACCTTTTATTTTAAATTGGATTTGTATCTCACACAGCTGCAAAACTCTCAGAGTCATAACACAACATGTGTGTCTGTATTATTTCCCTGTAGTACTCAGATGAGAAATAAAAAGGAAGCTTAATGATTTTCAGGCAATTTGAAGAGACTATGAAATTAAAACTAATGAATGTATGTGTTTATTGCAAACAAGATTGTAGTTAAAGTTATTTGTTGTGTACCAAGATCAGGTAAAACAGAAGCATCTGGTGCTTGGAAAGAAATGCTGTTTCAGTTGAAAAATCAATGCAGAACTACTCAGACTTTCAATATTTTGGGTTCAATGTACAAAAAATTCACAAAAATTGATAGGTTTTTTTTTAATCTAATCACTTAAATTAGGATTTTTAATTGTTTTTGGAGGGGGAACACTCAGATTCTCAACCATGTAACTCATCATCAACAGCAAAATAAATATAACTAAATGTTGGTGGTAACATACAGACCTTTTTAAGTTTGAATTCACTATTAAGATATGTGTTTTATACATAATCTTCAAGGTCAAGTGCACAGATTTTAGAAGGCACAGAGCTAAGGAACAGCTGCTCTGTATATCATACTCCATAGCAAAGCCCCAAGCATATGCAATAATGACTGCGTGGCCTTTATTCCACTGCAGGAGGAGAATGGGGAACTACCATTGTGAGGGAGCAAGTGGCAGGCTGGCTCATGAGTCAGCCACGCTGCCAGGATGAAGAAATGGGTGCCGGAAAGTAGTATAAAACGGCATACGCTCTACGGAAATTTAATTTGGGTCAGTATTCCATACAGCCTCAAACACCTTGGGACTACAGAGGGTTATGTCCCTCTATATGCCCCACCACAAAGCAGGCACTTGGTCCATCACCCTCCATCATACAGAATTTTTATAGTCTGTCTTCTACAGGCCCTTGCACTGTTTTTTTCTGTGGAAGAAGAAGCATGACTAATAGCCGTGGGGCTGGCAGCCGTAGGGCTGCATTGCACCAGCCCCTTGCCCTTTGGTAGAAGATGGTATATTACGACTGGTATCTGTCGTCGTCGTACTGCAGTGGCTGTCAATCATGGGCACCTGGGCAGACATGCTACTGTCTCGATGATGATGGCTATCAGTCGTAGTATACTATTTTCTGCCAATTGCCCAGTATTGTCTGCTAAGCACCCAGAAGAGGCCGAGGGCGATCTGGGTGCTGGCAGACGTGGGGCTGGCAGACGTGGGGCTGCATTGCTACACAGCAGCAGCCCCTTGCCTTTTGGTATAGGGAAGAAGGATGGTCTTGAGGTTAAGATGTTGAACTAGTGATTTGGGTTCAGCTCCTGGCTCTGCTGCAGAGTTCTTGTGTGACCTTTGACGAGTGACTTGGGACCTAATTCAGCAAAGTACTCAATATGTGACTAACACTAAGCGTGAATGACTCCATTGACTTCACTGGGACCACTCACACCCTTAGAGCTAGGCATGCACTTTAAGTGCTTTGCTGAATCAGGGCCTTAATCTGTGCCTCATTTCCCCCCTCTAAAATGGGAACAATACTTACGTTCTCTCACCCTTGTACAGTCAAATGATAAATGGTATAAGTGTATGCGGAACAGAGTTTTGTCTGGTCCTATACAAAGCTAATAACTAAAAATGGTTTATAAATGGGAAAAGTTGAGATGGGAAAAGTGAGTTTTCCAACATTTTTCAATATGTTGAGAACCCTTAAAACTTTGAGAAATGAAGATGCATTCTAGCTAAAAAGGAAGAAAAGATCCTTTCCGTTTGAAAGAGTTTGCCATCTGTTTTCTTTAGACTTCTCTTGGCCAGAAACATTCAAAAGAATTCATCTAATAAAACTTTGGGGAAAACCCTTCTTGGTGTATTTTTGGCTTTGAAGTTAGTTTCTGGGTGGGATATACTAAGCCAAGTTAGCAAATGATACCTGGAGGTAAATTCTGCTCATTTTCACTGTCAATTCTGTAAACACTGTCATAGCCTTGTTCAGTCATGTGACTTGAGTGGTTAAAGGCCCTGCAGTGACAATTTCACTGTTGCCATATGCTATAACCATCTTGATTGATCATATGTGATGGATGTGGTTGAGCGTGGATGGACGTGGTGCAACATGCTTTTCAGTTAGGATTTCTGAACAGAAGCCTGCCTCTTTTATTTATGTATTTATTTAAGTAATTTTCATGAATAGGATAAGGAACCAAAAAAACATCAGGCTTACAGAAACAGATACAGAGCACTTTGTGGTCATATATTGGCAATAGCTACACTGTTAAATTCCCAAAGCCATAAAGCTAGAAATCTACCTCTCAAAGTTCACTAATGTATAGGCCGTGATGTTAATTAATTTCAGTTTCTCAAACTTAGTGTAACTAGCTTCTAAAAAATACTCACGACAAATTCAATAATTTGAACATAGATTGACAGTTCACTGGCATTTCTTGGTTCACCAAAGCTAGAATCTGAACCTTTCGGAGAATGATACAAGACCCATCTCTTCTTCGAAGAAGCTTTCTGGAATTTATTCTGGAATAGATGTTTGGGAAAAGGGACACAATGGAAGTGTATTTTGTTTTAGGGCTTTGCAAGTATTTTTAAGGAATATTCTCCATAGGTTGTAAGTGTGTTTATATCCTGCAGATGACAGCTGAGGTTATGAGATAGTTTTGCTTTGAGGCTGGGAAGTCTCTTTGAGAGATTTTTAGCCATGTTTTTGCCATATTTGATTTAATGAGTTTTTTAAAGTGAGCACTTAGATCTTGCTAGGTGCAATAAATCTATTGGCCAGATTTTGATACCCTTACACAGATTGAATCACATCTTATCTCGGAGAAGTTCCATTCACTTCAGTAAGACTCCTTATGGAATAATGATTTCAGTATGAGTAAAGCCATGAAAATCTAGCCTGAATACATATTCTGTAATATTAACAACATTAAAATCTTGACCCCCCCTTGTATATTTAAACATGCCTTACTGAAATTATAAAGCTATTTTTATGGTGTGCCAAACCTAATACTTAGTGTTGCACTAGCTTACTGACCTCTTTCTTCTGAGAAGCTCTTTCACATGGAGACTAGCCAAGCTGATTTCTTCCAGATACTTAAACAGTCATTATAATAATAAGACCTGAAGAAGAGCTCTGTGGATCTTGAAATCTTGTCTCATTAACGGAAGCTGGTCCAGTAAAAGATATTACCTCACCCACAATGTCTCTTTCATATCCTGGGACCCAAATGGCTACAACAGTGCATTCAATTATAATGACAATCCAATAATTGATAATGCAACTAGAAGACGCATTTGTCTACAGTAGATCCAGAAGATAGAAAATTAGAAGTATTGTAATGCAGAAAGGAAAAACATGCAGATGTCAGACACAGGGACAAAGTAAAGTATATTGATCTGTATGAAAACAACAAGGAGTCTGGTGGCACCTTAAAGACTAACAGATTTATTTGGGCATAAGCTTTCGTGGGTAAAAACCTCACTTCTTCGAAAGCTTATGCCCAAATAAATCTGTTAGTCTTTAAGGTGCCACTAGACTCCTTGTTGTTTTTGTAGATACAGACTAACACGGCTACCCCCTGATACTTGATCTGTATGAATAATATCAAGGAACACAATCTGGTGATTTGGGTCTTTTTTGGTTCTGTGAAGCATTTGTGTAATGTCATCAGGTAATCTATTTTGTATTTGAAAATACCTGGCAGTATAAGCAAAATATGACAGTCTATGGATTATTTTCAAAGCATGCAATGTTGGTATTTAAGCTATGGACTAGGACAATCAAGTCACTAGTGGGCTGACTATTTATATTTTGCTGAATCATAAAGACTGGTTTCAACGTTTTTCATGTACATGAATACTAATGGACTCAAATATATTTTAATCAAACCAAAGCACTAGTGTGTATATATATTAAATATTCATGATTTCACCTCCATACTCAGTATTCATCCAGCTCTAATATATACAAAGTACATTAATTTCATAAGGGCTCCCCTCCTATAAAGATTCAAAGATGTTCCCATTGAAGTCTATTGGAGTTTTACTACCAACTTCAACAAGCTTTGGATCAGGACCTCAAAATATTTCATACATATCAGGCCATTTTGGACAAAAGAGATAAACCTTTGATGAAAGATGCCCTTAAACTCCAGCTTTTGAAAAGACTGCAGCAAAGACAAGCAAACAAAAAAATCCTAAAGTTCTTTATTACTAATATTTCTAGAAAAGAATCTGTTACAGATGGCCAATTTTTCTATAAAGGAAAGAGGAGGTATTTTAAAATAAGCAAATCCATGCTACCTCTGATTAGTGAAGAAAGATCACACCTTCATGCTTGATATATCCAGTTTCTAACACTATAACCAAGAACAACTAACATACACATAAGAAATACATTTCCTTGATTTGGTAAGGAGTGACTAATGAAGTGGAGACCAAGGTGCCCTTTAAAGAAGTGGGGGGGGAAGAGGGGACAGAGCATCCCAGAAGTAATGATGGGAGGATAGTCCCTGTATAGGAGTCATAGACTGTGGCATTTCGTCCAGGCGGTACTCCGGATCACGCACTCCTTTAGGAAATTGTTGACATAACCTTACCCTGATTTCACATGTAGGCTTGGTTAGCAACTTGGGTTGGAGTTGGGACAGACTTCTCTAGACACAGCAGAGGGTATCACAGGCTACTTGGTCCTTTAAGGCAAGCTGGGCTTACCTTGGCTCATGATCTAGCAGTTACCCCTCAGCCTTGCCCCTGATCTAGTCATATAGGGGCAATTAATGATGCCACTTTAATAATGCCAGCTGGGTGCAATAGACTACTTAAAGACAGCTGCGCTCAGCTGAGGGGGATGATCCAGGAAAGTGGCAGTAGGGAGCTTGCTCACCTTCTGGCTGGGAAGGGCCTGAGGCAGGAAGACTGAGGAAGGCTGCAGGGACAGAAAATGATCCTTGTGGCAGGACCTGAAACGGGGGAAGATTCCAGGGAAAGACTGTAGAGGAGGTAGGACTCTCCTATGGAAAGAAACTCCCAGGAAGCAGAGTAGGCTCCTGTGGGAGGGAGTGCTGAGATAGGGTTTGTATGCAGTCACAGATGACTTCATTAGCTCAAGGGGACAGAAGAATTCTATAGATATGTCTGGATTTTCACTTGGACCATTCAGTTACTCTGGAAGGGGGGTGACTTTACATGACTTGGCTGAAGGGCTGAGCCATGGAGGCAGATGGCCTTCACGAGCCAAGAATACTAGCAACATTGTGCACAGACAGAAGGGGGTGTTCCAGGGGTGAGTGTGCCCTATTGTTGGGAGATTGTGTCAGGACTTATCAGAGGGAAGTGACTTATAGAGATGTAATATTTTATTTTCCTTTCTCTGTAACTAAGGTAGGGGAGCCTACCTCACCAGGCATTGGACAGTATTCAGATGTGATGTGGTGATATAAGCAAGACTGCATGGGTGTTTCATGCTGACTGCCACCAAAAGACAAGAATTCCCCTACCTTTAAAGAAAGGTGCCAAAAAGGAAGGTGTTTTTGGAGTGTAACCTCTGCACTCATTGCCTCTATCAGATGGGACATAGAGGTGTTTTCTCCCATTAAGGTGCACTGCAAAGGGCTGAGGCAGGTGAATATAGGGGAGAAGCCTAAGAACCAAGGAGGAGATTTGAACTAACAGGAGTGCTGGTGACAGACTCTAATCTAAGAATAAGTTTTCAGACTAACAGGAGCCGCTGTTAAGGTTAGTGCTGGCTGTTCTGGAAGGACACTGGCTGAAAGTTTAATTTACGTGAAATTTTTTTTGTTATTCCCAAATCATCTGTTTGGAAGAGTTATTAAAATCAGGAATGGCATCATTTTCTGACATAATCCAAGCTGGTTAAATAAAATGTAGTGAATAGTTGAAATTAATTGTTGTGTACCAAATGCAGTATATAACCCATGGGAAACAAAAGGGATGAATTCTTTCCATTTCTTTGATAACTGCTTGCCTATTTAGAGAATTGAATGTGTATTGTAAGATGTCATGTTGGCTAAAAAGAAATTAACTAAAGTAAATGATCCTTCATAAATGTGTCATCCAATCCCTTCTGAATAGCTATTTTTAAATTCTAAGAGGGATGATAATGTGCAACACATAATAAAGCTTGGGCAAGTTAGATATTCTGGGCTCCAGTTTACCAGACTGCTTTTATGGTAGGCAGATGCTTAAGTACTTTGTTGAATAGGGATCTGATAGGGTGGTTTGTGATAACTCACAAATCTTCTGGCAAGTAACTAGCCTATTAAAAGCTTCAACAAAGTTGGCAGTTCCCCCTACAACATTAACTAGAGTTCAAATAGTAACTGATCTTACCACTTTACATCCTTTACAGCTATAAAGGTCCTGATCCTGCAGATGCTTATGAATGTTCTAAATCAGGGGCGGGCAAACTTTTTGGCCTGAGGGTTGCATCGGGTTTTGGAAATTGTATGGAGGGCCAGTTAGAGGAAGGGTTTGTCACCCGCCCCTCCCATCTGCCCCCCTGGGACTCCTGCCCCATCCACTCCCCCCTCTCCCTGTCCCCTGACCGCCCTCGGAACCCCCGCCCCTGACTGACCCCCCCTCGCCCCATCCAACCCCTCCTCTCATTCCTGATGGCCCCCTGGGACCCTTGCCCCATCCACCACCCCTTTTCCCTGTCCCCTGATTGCCTCCGGAACCCCTGCCAATGACTGCCCCCCGCCACCCCATCCAATCCCTCCTCTCCTTCCTGACTGCCCCCACCAGAACTCCTGCCCCCATTCAACCTCCCTGTTCTCTGCCCTCTGGCCACCCCAACCCCTATCCACACCCCTGGCCCCTGACCACCCCCCAAAACTCCAACCCCCCTGCCCACTCCTTGCCCCCTTACCGCGCTGCCTGGAGCACTGGTGGCTAGCAGCACTACAGCTGCGCTGCCTGGCTGGAGCCAGCCACACTGTCACCACCACACAGCACAGAGCACCGGGTCAGGCTGGGCTCTGCAGCTGCGCTGCCCCAGAAGCTCGCAGCCCCGCCGCTCAGAGCACTGTGCCGGCGGTGGAGCAAACTGAGGCTGCGGGGAAGGGGGAATAGCAGGGGAAGGTCCAGGGGCTAGCTTCTCAGGGCAGGAACTCAGGGGCTGGGCAGGAGGGTCCTGTGGGCCAGATGTGGCCCACAGGCCGTAGTTTGCCCACCTCTGTTCTATGTGAGTAATGTGAGTAATCCTATTGAAGTCAATGTACCCCCTTGTTTGCTTGAAGTTAAGCACATGCATAAGTGTTTAGCCTTGAGCTAATCTCAAAAGAAGGACCAACACAGTTAGGTTGAGAAGGATCAACTCATTAACAGAGTTATGTCAATAAAACCCTAAAATATGTGTATATTAGCAAACAAAATACTTAAGGTTCTCTATACTGCAAGCTAAATAGGTGCTGCTGCGATCGATGCAGTGGTGTCGATTTAGTGGGTCTGGTGAAGATGCGATGGGAGAGCGCTCTTCCATCAACTTCATTACTACACCTTCCCAAGAGGCAGAAGGTAAATTGGTGGGAGAGTGTCGCCTGTCGACATAGCACAATGTCGACACTGAGTTAGGTCAATGTAAGCTATGTCACTCGAGGGAGAGGTTTTTTTTTTTCCCCACATCCCTGAGCGACATAACTTACATCAAGTTAAGGGGCAGTGTAGACCAGGCCTTAGAGTGGCAGTTAATGTTGTGGCTGGAGACATCCCATTCATCAAAAACCTTACAGAATGGAAATAAAGAAATTAAGGGGGAATCCGTGTTCATTCCTTTCCACATTCATATTGCTTCCAAAAAATGTACTCCAATGCTCCATAAGGCTTTTGCTTCCATCTCCAGATTCCAAAAAAAGCAATACATTCCTCAACTTTCAAACTTCCAGTCTAACACAAAACCTTCTTGACCTTGTATGCTTTTATACCAATTATACCAATAGATCAGCACATCCAACTGTCACACATTCCATTCATTTGAGATGTTGTTCTGCTTTAACACTGCAGAGGTTGGTTAGCTTCTGTTCAGGTTGTGTTAGAGTTCAGTTTTAACTATGAGACATCTACTGCTGCACCATAATTCTCAACTTCACAACTTTTCTATGCATTTGATGGCTCTCACTAAAAAGCTACAGAGAGAATATTCTGAGTTACTGCTAATTAGATTTTGTCCAAAAGTAGAAGATTTTCCCCCCCAAGTGTGTTTATTTTTGTTTACATTTCTAACAGGTTTATTGTTAATGAAGCTGAACGTGTTCCTGTGCCTTGAAAGTCTCAAGCTGCATGGGGAAAAAAATCCATGTATTCCCAGCTTGTTTTTTTCTGGTAGTTCCTGTCCAGGAAGCCAGGAACTATCTTGCACAAAGCCCTGGTTTTTAGTCTGCTGAGCAATGGAATAAAGTAGAAAACTGATCACTGAAATCAGTATTTGCCTATTGGTCTGAAACTGTAGGGGCAAGGATTCCATAGGCCATAGCAACCCAAGAGCGGAAGAAGAAATCAAATAGACTGGCCCTTAGGGATGATTCAAAAGCCATACCTATTAGAGATAATACATTTTACTACATGTAGAAAGGGGGAGATCTGTTCATGGTTTGGGAACCAGGGCTATTCTGTGTGTTCTGATTAAGTGCTGCTACATTTTCGATGTTTTTGGCTAAACATTCCCCCATTAGGATGCTGGCAAGTATGCTCTGCTCTTTTATATGGTTTTTGTTGTTGGTGTGTGGTGTGTGTGTGTGTGTTTTACTACTTATGAAAAAGTCATTGTTGAGATGGAGATAAGAAACCCAATCATCATACAGGTCATTGTAGTTGATTGCAGTTCTGCAACCCCATTGGTCAAAGTGCTGTAAAAGGCATTTCATTGAAAAATAGGGCTCAAAGTCAAGTCTGGCATCCTTGTGCTGTGACAGGAGCAAGTAAACCTGACAGGTGTTTGTCTAATTGCTTTTAAAAGTTTCCACTGATGGGGATTTATGACCTCCCTTGGAAGCATATTCCAGAGTTTAACTACACTTACAGTTAGAAAGATTTTCCTAATATCTAACCTAAATCTCACTAGTTGCAGATTAAGATTACCTCTTATCTGATCTTCAGTGGACATGGAGAACAATTGATCAACATCCTTTTTATAGCAGTCCTTAACATAGTGGAAGACACTTATCCGGTCCTCTCTGTCATCTTTTCTGAAGACTAAACATGCCCAGTTTTCATAGGTCAGGTTTTCTAAACCCTTTATCATTTTTAGATGCTCTCCTCTTAACTCTTTCCAATTTGTCTACATCTTTCCTAAATCGTGGTGTCCAGAACTGGACACAATACTCCAGCTGGGGCCTCACCAGGGCTGAGTCGAGCGTAACAATTATGTCCTGTGTCTTACATACAACACTTCTGTTAATATATCCTGGAATCATACTAGTCTTTTTTGCAGCTGCATCACACTCTCTGTGGTCCAGTGTAACCACCAGATCCTTTTCAGCAGTACTACCACCTAGATAGTTATTCCCCATTTTGTACCTGTATATTTGATTTTTTCCCCTTCCTAGGTGAAGTACTTTGCACTTGTCTTTATTACCTGGGGTTCTCACTGTTTAGAAATGTATCACTTCACAGCTATGATCACATAACTAATGAAATAAACCTTCCCACAACTCCGTGGATATACTGAAAAGACTTTTTAGGATGCCATTGAATCTAGGCTATATAGAAAGATGTACACATTCGCACATGCATGAAACGTATGTATTTCTAAGTCAGCTCTGCTGGCCATGGCTTTTATATCCTGCCACTGAAAGAGAAATGCAATTTGTTGACATTCGTGTTTCAGCCTTATATAACACGTCTTTTAGTCTGCCCATTCATTTCGCTCATCTTAGCATTTCATTTCAAATGTGACAATATCAATCAAATATGATAGCTCTGCTGGTCTGCTTCACATCTACAAGCCTTAGGGAAGTGTCTCATCATGCCTCAGAGCTCATCTCACTCATCTGTAGCATTCTTCTTTGGTCTGATTTGCTGAAACCATAAAAGCTTTCATTGACTAAAATAGCCAGTTTATATAGAGTGGATATCACAGGAAAAGGGAAAAGTCTATTTAATGAAAAATAAATCAGATGTGAAGATAATGGATTTTATATGGGTTTTAGGATTAAGATTGATGTTATCTAGATGATTTAACAGGGGTAAAAGAATCAAATATTTAGGTGAACAAGCAGTAGCATGAAAAAGATACAAGAAATGTTAGAGACAGGGTACTAGTACCAGCGTCTAAGAAACCAAGAAAAAAAGCAGCATATCTCCCTCAACTTTTCTACTTTTATTTTTCCCCTTATCAAACTTCAGACCCTTGTGGGAAACAAATCAAGGTCTCAGAATCATTTATACCTTTCAATAGCCACACCTGGTAACTTATTGCTAATATTTACAAAACCAAGTTTTGACATATTTCCCAGGTCCATGAGCTGTGCTCAGCTATCACCATAATGAGCAGGATGCAATTACCTAGATAATTATTTTTTTCTTACATGAGGAAAAATCAATGTGAGGTTTCAGCATTGTAGATTCATAACAGGATGTTAAAAGAAATAAAAATCTCTCGTGTGTTGTTTTGGCTTTGGATCTATCCTTGATTGGGCAATTGTGGGCTCTGTGTGGGTTTTATTCCCCTATCATATCTACCACAGCGGTATGAATCCTGTGGGGCTCCAGGCCTTGAAAACTGCTTCACATTCAGTAACTAGCATTTTCCTATTGTGCTTGTTTTCCACAAATACTTTGTCAAGTGGAGATATAGTCAATCATCCAAAAGTAACCCAGGTTGTCAGTGAACCACATTTGTGTTTAATTCCCGAAGCCTGTGGACAGTTCAGTTTGCTTTCATCTACCTGACATAAATGTATTCAGAATATTCCCTTTTCAATTGACAGCAATACTCTGGGAAAAAGTTCACCTTAAAAACCATCAAGGATTGTCGTATCCACCACCTACAGTTACTGTGAAGAAAAACACCCTCACACACTGGTCAGTGAACTGTGAAGAACCTTTTGCATAGTGCCGTTTCCCTTCAGAGTTTCAGATCCCTCTTTTACCTTCCCACCTATCATGCCTAGATACCATGACGATGGACCTCTAGTAAATAGTTTATAATATCTTTATATTTATATTTTCAGTTTCTAATGCACTATTACCTTTTTCCAAATTAGGGACTCAGTCCCCTTTGCTCTCTCATGAGAGTCATCAGTAAGTGGACTGGTTAAGACTAGAGTAAGCAGGAGGAGAATCAAGGCTTAAATCATAATGTAGTAGAAATAATTCCATTACAATATCCAATGTAAAACACTTGTACTAGGTCACTGACAATTTCTGTGTATCTATTGACCTAAACTCTTAACTTTCCTATCTGCCCTACTTCACAGGGACAAAACTCACCCCTTTGCTGGGACTGGATTTTTAACAAACAAGGAGATGTACAAATTTGGTTTGGATTTCATGTCCTCAGGCTTGGCTCTTCTAAGGGGTTCCTAGCTCAGGGCTGCTTAGGCTACTCCAGCTCCTTTCTGACCCAGAGCCAAGAGCTTTATTTTTCTCTTCTTCCACTCAAGTTTCATATTTCGGGCAGGGTTTTTCCATGAGACACCACTCATCCAAAACTGGCCTAGGCCAGAAGGGTGTAAGTCCCCTTCACCACAGCCCCTCTCATTGTGGACCACTGAGTAGAGAAAAATATCACAGCTAAGGTCACCAAAAGAGCAATATTTATTAGGAGAATGCTTGAAATCTATTATACATGTTTCCTAGAGAAGGAATTTACAGGAAGTTTAAGTTCCTTGAGTGAGGCAATCAGGTCAGAAAAGAAGTCTCCACTTTGAAGAAATGATGGTAATCTGAACTTCATCAGCTTTATTTATTGGATTTTAGCCAAGAGAATTTCAATAAATATATTTATCAGGTGGGTGATCATAACCCCTTCCCCCCTTACATTAACGTCAATGCAATTTGTTACTGTCAAGTGGTGGTGTACTTATGGGTTGTTGTATGTTGCACAAGGGCAGATTTGAACATGGGCTGCTGATACACTGATGTGTCACCAACAAGACTAAGGAAAGTGACCTCTTCCATATTCTGCCAGTAGAATATTTCCATCACTTTTAACTGGCACAAGAAACAATAGGGTCCTGTGACAGTAACAAACTGGCTACCAATTTCAGTGTTTTGAAGTATGGCGAAATGACCTCGTCTCATCTCTACCATACATTGCAGAGAGAGGGAATCAGTGTTATTGGGAGGCTGAAAATCTGCAAGTTTATGCAGAAAAGGTTGCTCTTTAAGATAAACAAGTCCCTGTATTGCTCACAGGCTACTCTTCTATAAAGCTAATCTAGATTTTGCAACTCTAGTTAACAATTCGAGTATGCCAAAGGGCAGCTAGTGCACTGCAGAGACTGATAACCACATCCATCCAAAGTGTTGGACTACCACCAGCATAGAAAACCTTCATCTAGCTCACCTCTTCCTCAGTCCCTTTTCAAAAAGAAACTATATTCTTCTCCTCTCTCTCATCCATCTTTTGACACAGCAGAATCCAAGCTCCTTCACTGTAACCTCCAAGACATGCTCAACTTTCTCTTGTTAAAGTATAAGGAAAAGGCCTGTTTACCCTGTGGTATTTTCACATGGAAGTGGTTTAAGTTCTAGTTTTCTGTCTTCCAAAGTTTTTTGAGGATAATCCACTCAAGACTTTGGGTTCTCAGGCCCAGATATGCCACAGAATTCATTACTCCCATTTTTGAACCTGGAGAAGCCCTCATGTTCCCTGCAAGAGTTGAAGATCACTGCCCAGCAGAGACTGGCTCTTTTAAATTTTCTTTTTTGGCCAAAATAGGTGGGTTTGCTTTTTATTAAGGGAAGGTGCTTTTTGGAGAAAGAAGTGGGAGTTGTACTCCAAATTTCAAACAAAATCTGAAGTTTGATTCAAAATCTGAACTTCGGTTCAGACCAACTGATTCACTCCACCTTCGTGTAAGGAGTCTGTGAAGTACGCTTACATGCAATTTAGAGCAAAAATTGGGATTTTAAATTGTTATAATTTGTGATGAAGTATCCTGTAGATTGAAAGCTGTGCATTTTAGAGTTGATTGCAGATATGTTTAACAGTTTTTTTGAAATCCATACGACAACTATCACACTTAGAGTTAAGCATAAGTGTTTGCAGGATAAGGTCCTTAGTGTGAGGTGGGAGAGAGCAGCTGTGAATTTATAAGTAATGTCTAATGAGGAGAAAATACCTTCAGTTTCTGTTCTACTAGCATTGTTAGATTTGGGGTAAGTAGCACACTTTTCAGAAAGGGAAAGAAAATGCGTAGACCCTGCTAGGCTTGGAATAGTAGAGCTGACATCTACTTAACCAGAACCTTGAATGACAGAGCATCTCTTAAAGTAGAGCTGCCTAAATAATTAAAATTTTAATCAAGCTTATTCAACAAATATTGTAATTTCTATGTCAGTTAAATGATCTTACTAAATCAGAACAGTGGTCCAGCTAATCCAGCATCTTACCTCTGTTAGTGGTCAACCAGAAGCTTCAGAGGACGGTGCAAGAAACCCCACAGTAGACAATTATAGAATAACCTGCTCAGAAGGGACGTTTCTTCCCAATCATATCAATTAGTGATTTGGTTTATGCCCTGAAGCTTTGGGGGGGAGAGAGGGGGGTTCCATCCTCTCTTTTAAACACTATTCCACTTTATTTAGCCAGCTGTGGAGCTGGTTCCGTAGCACAAAACAACATGTTGAATAAATCATTTAATGGGAAATGGTTAAAATTCAGTGAATAATGTAAAACATTGACTACAGTGGGAAAGGGACTGGATACCTTGTAGATAATTTGCCCACAGCTTTTTATGCAGAAATCACTAGTATGTTTCTCCATCTTTTTTTACTAGTTTTACGTTGGTGAAAACACCTGAACTCGGCAACCAAGACATGATGCCTTTTGTTAAGGAGCTATAAGAATGATCAGCCTACTCATCGGTGAAAAGGTGCATCTGTAGTTGTAAAGACTACTTCTTTAATTCTGTAATTTAATACTTTTTTTCCTTCTTAAAGCAAAAGGACATTCATGTATTTTTGTCAAATACAAAATAAACTACGTAAACTTAGGAAGTGATATTTGTGTCTTGCAGTTTATTTTAGTGGTTCATTGTGGAACTTCAAAAAGAGACCAAGGCCTTAATTCTGTAAACACCCTAAATGCATACAAAGAAAGTTCTTGTACATATTGTACATATTTTATTTCTCTTCAGCAGGAAAGGCTTAATTGCAATAGAGGAAGGATGGCCTAATAGGGAAGGACTGAGCTTCAGGAGACCACAAGTTCAATTTCCTGCTCTGTCAACAACTTCCTGTGTGATCCTGGAAATGTCATCTAGGGTATGTCTACACTGCAATGTAAGCCCATGCTCAGGCCCAAACCCCACTTCCATCTACACACAATTCTATCAAACTTAGGCCAGGACCCTACAAATCAGAGTCTGAATACTATGGGCACTTAGATCCAAATTCCCTCATTTTGTAGTGTGGTTGATGCCCAGGTCCCCCAGACTTGGGTCCTGAGAATCTGCTAATGGTGCCCTAAGAGCACAGCCATGTTTGCTACAATTGTGTTTATATGCAGTTTCCAGGATTTTTTTTTTGTGTGTGGCTTTTGTGTTTGAATCCTTATTGTAACTCTGGAAGTTCACATTATCCATATAAGTGTCTGAATTTTTTGAATCCTACTAAGTTTTTGGCTTTACTGGTATCTGGTGACAATGAGTTCTACAGACTGACTGTTTTGGTGGGAAAAAAGATTTCCTGTTTTAAATTTTGCTGCCTTTCAATTTCATTGAGCATCCCTTTGTGTTTGTATTATGAGAGAGGGTAAACAATAATGTCCAATCTAACTCCTTTTATATATGCTTAAATAATATCTGATCCAGTGGCAAAAGTTCTCAGGTTCTCCTTCAATAATTAAAGACCCATAAGACCATGAAATTGAATTGCTTACCAGACTAGTCAGGTAGGATAAAATGTTGCATTAGCACCAGAGTATCTTCACTTTTACCACTGAAATTGAACCAGGAGACTTTTTTTTCCCCCCCCAAATGCTATGTGTTGAGACAGTGCAGTAAAGTCCATCTGAGATTATATTCTACTGTCATTAGGGAGCTAAAGAGTAAACCCATTTGCAAAGCAGTGATTTCTTTTATATCAATATTTAGGGCCCATCAGATGTTTCTAGTGGTACACTTTTAAGAGACTGCCTCATTAGTGTACATTTTTAAGAAGGAACTTTTAAACACCTCTGCCATTATACCCCAAGCTGTTTATTACCAATTTCCTACTAAATTGTCTGTCTTCTATGTTACCACTTAATGCCATTCAAGCAAGACCATAAAGCTGCTTAGCAAGAACTGCTCTGACTTAATGTAAACATCAAGAGCTCGGGAGAACCATACTACTGGCACTCACTAATGGCAGTGAGGGCTAATCTTAAATGCCTGTCATGGGTTTACACGATGTATACAAAGCAAAATATCCACATTGCAATGATTGTCCTTGAAATGGAAGGGTGGCTTTGTTTATAATTTGTACTATCTCAGTTTTATGTAGACACCAATTCTGTCAGCTGGTCTATCCCCCTAATGAGGGATGGTGTGTGTTTTGGAATAAAATATAAATCTGACTTTCATTTGTTTTAGATGCCTAGGTTACAGGCACTTGAGGAATATGATGGATTAGAGGGACTAGATGAATAGTACTGGATTGATGGACTGGACTGGGATAGAGAAAGTAACTTAGGTCACTTAGGAACAGTAATGTTGTATCATTGACTTGTCAGGAAACCAAGGACTGTGGGAAGAAGATAGGGTGTGATTCCTAAATGAGAGATGGAAAAGTGCCCAGGACACTTTTAGCTATTCAGCCCCAAGTGAACTATGTTCTGATAAAGTATGTATTTACCTTGGGATACAAAATCTGCTTGTCTGAACTTTCAGTCAGGGGATCAGCTAGGGGCCTTAGGGGGCCAGATTCTCTCTGGTGTAAATCATCCCGCCTTCACTGAAATCACCAGCTGAAGATCTGGCCTGTTATCTATTAGCCTCCTTTACTACACTGGTGTTTTTGGATCCTAGCAGAGCAACTGGCCAAAGGTGGTTCCTCCATGTCACAACAGCACCAGCTTCCCACCTTACATCACACAAGCTCCAGCCACTGCATCAGCAGGCTCGACTCCTATGTTCTCCAGTCTGAGATGGGCAATAAACATTTTCCTGTCTTTTAGCTTTTTGTTCCCTGTAATACCCCAAAAACTTCCCACTGTTTCTTCCCTTGATTTAACTCCACAATCCTCTGCAGCTACAGAGGCACGTGGAATATGATGGATTACAGGACCAATTTTTGGCCAGTTTTTTTTTTTTTTTTTAAATCATGAAGTCAAGAACAATTTCTTACAATAATCCTAGCTAAGGCATGTTAGGTAGTGCTAGCTGTGCACTGTTAAACTGTTGTTTCACTCAAATATGGCTGTCTTTCAGTATCTAAGAAATTGTTCCTTGTTAACAGTTTGTTTTTTAATTTCATAAGACACTTTAGAATCTGCTGGGATAAAATTTGCTATATTATAGTTATACTGGGGCTGATAACACTGCCTATTATTAAGGTTGCCCAATACAACTTGTTATAATCAATTGAAAACAAGGTCTTGTATCTTTGTCAAATTTTAACTGTTTTGGGGCTGAAATCTTGCATGCTAAGTGTCTACCTCAAACTGAATTATTTGGACAACTTCAGCCAAAAGAGTCCAGCCATTTCTGAGGACAAGGCTGAGGAAAAATACAGTGTCTATCTCAAGCTAAAAATTCTTGAGACCTTTCCTTTTAAATGCTCTAAAACTTCCATGCTTTGGAGTAGGGACTTGAAATTTGGTAAGAGTGGACTTTATCAGAGTGTGATGGGGTGTTCACCCCACATCAACCCAGAAAGGGTTAAGAAAGCTGAGAAAGGCCACACACTAGGGGTTTAGGCTGGAGGAAAAAAACATGATTGGAAGATGGAGCTTACCTGAGAGGTGGGAGCTGGACTAGTAAAAAGTCAAGGAGCTGGAAACAGAAATGGCAGCTGTGAGGAAGTCTGCAGCCATCTTACATGCATTAGAGAAGGAAGGCGGGAACCAAAGAAGGGAGTAGGACCATGGGAGCCTGACCCTGAAAGAAAGGTGTACCCAGAAAGCCTATGGGAGAAAAGTAGGAAGCAGCCTAGAGAGAGAGTAGCAAGTTTGGGGACTGATCAGACCTTGCTGCATGTTGTAGGGTCCCTGGGTTGGAACCCAGAGCAATGGGTGGGCCTGGGTCCCCCTAACAGCCACTGACAGAGTGGCATTGCCTCAACAGTGGGTCCAGTGGGCCTTTGTACCCCAGAAGGGGAGACCACATCGTGATCTGGCTGGAGGGCAGAGTCACGAAGAGGAAGCTGCAGTTCCTGGAGTGAGAGATGGGCTGCAGAGTGAGAGGGGAAAAAATGCGGAGATGGAAGAGAGCTAATCCCCAGAATAGCCAGGAAGAGTTGCCACCTGCAGTGAGTAGAGCACCCCTGGACACAGGGATATGCCTTTTGCCATCCCAGTTAAAACTTGCTCTGATTTGACCAGGTTATAAGCATTTTAAAAACTGCAGTTTGCACATGTTCAATAGAGACCAAGTTAACAGATAAAATATCTGACGATTTGTCCTTACAGAGGGCGCTCCATCCCCTTACAGCTTCTAGTGTGGACCAGATTGCAAATGCACCACAGTGACTGAGCAAGCTCCAGTCCTGAGCTACAAGGGCAAAGCTGGGTTTTTCCCTGTAATGGCTGCTCTCATCTGTTCTGCGCTGGGCGCAGGCACCAGAACTGTGAGCAGGGAATCTGTCTCTCCCGAGCTTTCCAATGGTCCCCATGCTGGCAGCCAGGCAGTGTGGCAGTAGAATCCATTTGCATTTGAATGCAGAGAGAACAAAAGCCAGACCAAGGAGAAGAAAAGGGGTGGACTGAGAAGTGGAGGGGGTAGACTGGGGCTGGTTGGGCAAGGAGAATGGGAAGCAGGGAGAGAGGCAGGCTGGGACTTATTTCATGAGGTGTCGAGAATTGGGTGCCTGTGAGGGAAACGGGGGTGACTGGAGCTTGAAGATGGGGGGAGACAAGGAGATCAGATGAGGAGGTAAGGGGACACTGGGACTGGCTAGGCAAAGAGACTGGGACATGACAGCGGGGAGGAGTGGGGAGACTGAGATAGACAGTTTGGATGAGGCTCCAGGAAAGACATTTGAGACTGGCTGGAGGAGGAGAATGGGACTGGGTGTGAGAAGGGGAGGCCTGGGAATTGGGGTGGGAGGGTGAAAGGATCCCCAGGGTACAACCTGGAACTTTGGGACCTCTTTTCCCTCTTAGCTCTCCAGCCTGGGCCATCTCTCACAATGCTTTGCCAGTGACAAGCAGCAAACGCCTCCAGGTTCTGTTATCACTCGGCAACCACCATACAGAGACACACCTAAATTGCCTGAATGCTCTCCAAGCCACTCATGAACTATACCGTGGGAAACACCAACAACTCCCCCCAGCCTTGCACCCCCAGAAATGTAACATCTTACACTGCTCAAGACTGTCTCTTGAACAATGCAAGCTCATTAATTAGTTTGTCACTTCATCAAAAAATAGTGGACATGCACCAGTCTTTGTAATCTGAGCAGATTCCCGAACCACTTTAGACAAACTCATTTCGTTAAGATAACATTAAAATAAGCTTATTAGCTAAAGAAAGACGTTAAGTGATTATAAACGGTAGACATATAGGACAAAGATGGTTACAAAAGAAAGTTAAAAAATTATCAGACTGAGTAAGAGTTGAATCAAACAGCTTTTCTCACCCCACTGGATGTTGCAGGTAGGTTACAGTTCTTAATACACAGGCTGAATTTCCTTCTCAGCCTGAGATCAGTCTCCTCCATTCAAAGTCCTTGTCTTCCTAGTGTTCTTGTTGACTTCATTGTAGGTGGGGGATGGGAAAGGTGGACTGATGATGCCACTGTCCTTTATACTTTCAATTCATGTCCCAGGAAAGATATAGACCCAGGCATGTCCTCGTGGGCCTTGCTGAGTCACAGAATTGAGCAACCCCATTGTGTGGTGCTTGCACAACTCTCTCTTACAGAATTGTAAATCTCGTGTTTACAATTCTGCTGCTGGTCAGTGGTGCATGATGGTCACTTAATGCTCATTTTGGTGTGGATCACCTTCCTTGTTGTCCTTGGAGAGCTAGCAGTGGGTGTCTCCCAAACATATTTCAATAACAACCATATAGTAAAATCTCAGAACTTCATGCACAACAATGATAGGCATATTTGGACAGAATTAGTTTCAGCAGATCATGACCTTTTATATGGTATCTCACAAGGTATGCTTTGTATGAAATATCACAACTATATACCAATGATGAATATAGGGGTTACTGGGTCCTACTTTGAGGTACAGTGCATCACAGAGGAGGAGTAGGAAATATTTGTTCTCAGGCTGAGTCTGAAGGGGGAAACTAGGATTGTTGGGTATGAACAATTGGGTAGCAAGCCTGAGAAATGAAGCATGAGATAGGGTAGGCAAGGAGAATGGCACAAGAATCTGACAAGGAGCTAGAGATGAGGAAGGGACAGGACTGAGACAGACAGGTTGGAGGGGATGAGGCAGAAGGGTCTGTGCTCATTAGAGTGTGTTCTCCTCCAGAGCCTGAAGAAGAACCAAGATTCCTGAGTTTCACCATTCCTCTGCTGTCAGCAGATAGCTGTGAAACCCACTGGCAAAGGTGATCCACACAGAGGATGACAACTTACACTTGCTGTCAGTTACAAAGTTACCTCAAGTGTCAGACGTCTGTGTGGTGGCTGTAAATGTCCCAACCCTGCTGATGACTCCTCAGGTGGGTGTCAATATCATGGCACATGATGGAACTAGTATTTGTTCCATTTTTTTTTTTACTTAGAAAATTACACACCAACCCCAGATAAGTACGTTAAAATAACATTAATAATGTTGCAAAGTCAAATGCTCAGAAGTTAGGAAATGTCAGATTTTAGGTTGCCTGTGAAACCTTAATTTAGCCCATTTATACATATGTGTTAGGATACAGTCTAATTACATGATGTGCTATTTTTTCCACAGGATCCATGTGCCGAGATACTCTGGGGATTAATGAGGGTTGGATAGTGAAGAGCAGTGTTGTCTGCAGGACCCCTGCCTCATTTGTTGCAACTTTAATTCTGGCATTTGGTAACCTTTGAGTGATTGACTTTGCAACGTCAATGTTCTTCTAACCTAGCTTTGGTGTGTAATAAACATACTATCATTTTACTATTCATTAAGTTTAATGAAGAGGCCATGTTGTATATGTCCACAGTCTCTATTGAGTTAAGGAGCTAAAGCCAACGGAGAAAAAATAAATATTTACACATGCAAATCAGAGTTTGCAATATGTTGTTGCTCTGCACATCCTTTTTAAAAATGAGCATAGCTCAAAGGTTCATTTGTAGATGAATTGTGCACAAAATATAGCCAAAAGCATATTTAATTTTGTCATCACTATGATTCTGAGCGGGATTAGTGCATTGAGAGAAACCTCTAGCCACAAAGATTTCCCCCCAAAAACCTTAAATGCCTTATAGTAAGTAGCTTCTGGCTAGTGCAAGTGTATCAATATTTATTAGTATATCCCCTTGTAAGAACATTGGTGAAGAAGTGGCATGCATCCAGGAGTATGACAACTAAAAGTTAGTTCAAGTAAAACTGAACTGAAAAAATGAAAGACTTTTCCAGTTGCTAAGTACGTCTTGCAATTTAAATGTTCACTGGGACTGTGTAGTGCCCAAATTAAAGTAATAAGCCTACTGATGATGCTATTGCAATTTAGGGTATATTAATACAAGTGTCTTGTTTGTGTCTATGAATAAAGTGGTCCATATTTGAACTAGATGAAGCTGCAGGTGTTTTCAATGATAATTAAAACAAGCAGCAACATTCATCCCTTGATGTCAGTGGGGTAACACCAGACAGGAATTTGGCCCACTGAGCACTGTTTTCCTGACTCTCTAGGGTGGGACGGGGGAGGGGGGTGCTGCTGAATCTGAATGAAGAGATTCAAAGCAGGAGGTTGCACAAAATGATTTGGTAGCTAATTTTCCACTTGCTCTGGCTAAAATGAACTGACCTCAGTAGAGTCAAGCCAACAGACAATTTGGCTGCTGTTGACATATGAAGGCCTCAGGTCTAAGCATTTATTGTGGCTATGCTAAAGAAATGTAATGCTAGGAGCTCATATAAAATTACTAGCAAATAAGAGCTGAAGTGGGTGTCAAATGGAAATATGTTTATATATCTATAACAAAAGGTCGTGCTCTTAAGGTTGTCTTTAACGTCATATGTATTTGCAAGGCAACATATGATAGGTTAAGCAACTTGAATAACAAGTTATAGATAGTAATGAAAACCACAAGAAAAGGATAAGTAGACAAAACTAAAAAGGAAAAAAAGTAAAGGCAGACATGATGCACTATAACTCATATAAAAGGAGGTCAAAACTAATTGTAACCTTTTGTACACTGGAAATCTGGGGTATATTAGGGCATAATGAAAATATACTTGGGTAGAAGGTAGAGCTGTAATGGTGACTGAACTAACTGCAAAATTATAATATAGGATAAACAAGGGAGAAGAAGTCTGCATAAACCCTTAGTGTCATAAGCCACCTTGAACCAGTGCAGGCAGACAGGTCTGGTACCCCAGAACTGGTAAATTGGCCTTTTTTGTTTGTGCTGTTTGACCTTAGAGACCTAGTCTATGATGAACAAACCAAACCTGAGCTTGACCAGCTGATTTCTCAATCAATAAATATTCAAAAGAACCCATTAGTTACACCCCTTATTGCTAATCTCTACAGTACTTCTGGAAATTCTTCATGATTGTCCCAGTTCTTCCAGATAACTTTAAGATTTAATCATAGATGGAGTTTGCTCAATGAACATACTTGGTGTATGGAAATTTTATTCCCTTGAGAGGTTTATTGTTAATGTATTCAGATGCCAAGAAAAGAAGATAAGGAAATAAGATTGTTAAATTGGAAATAAAATAACTAGGGGTAGAAAGAATCTTTATTGTGATTAAGGTAGCTGTGTATAGAACACAGACAGAGTCAATATGATTGCATGACAGAGTCAATATTGCACACAAAACAACTGTATTTAAAGAACTTTAAGGTTGCAAAGTTAGGCACTGTAAGGTCAGGAAATGCCACATTTAAGGCTAAATGTGCAACCTTATTTCAGCCCCTTCCTGGGTTGTATGAGATCATGTAATTAAAAGACTGTCATAAAGCATATGTACAAGAGAACCAAATTAAGATTGCATTGACAACCTTAGCTGGGGCATTTCCTAACTTGAGTGCTTGATTTAGATAAAATAAGGCTGCAATTTTTTAAAATCATTCTTGGATATAATTTCCTAGGTTTAAAAAAAAAACATTCTATTATCTAGAATCATAGTTACCTCTACATGGCGCATCAGCAGAACTGGAACCTTTAACTCCACAGCACTGGCCTCTACCACTTGATTTGATGGAGTAATTGAGAGCAGTACCAGGCTGTTAACCTTTGTGGGTCAGTCACTAGAGGCAGATGAGATACACTTACCCAATGGGTTTCACAGCTATTTGATAGACAGCAGAGGTATGGTGAGAGTCAGGACTCCAGGGTTCTATTTTAGATTCTGGAGGGGAGTGTGCTCTCTCAATGCTGAGCTCTCTCAATGTTTTTTTCTTGGCTATTGACTCTGCCATCTCTGCCTCTGCCCTTATGTCCCCCCACCTCAGCCTATCTGCTTTATCCTATCCATATTTCCCCTGTAGCCTGTCTTTATCACCTCTTTATTTCTCTTCTGTCCCGCCCCCAGCCTGCCTCTGCTCCCCTTGCACTCCTCATCCCTCTGTATTCCAGTTGAGTGGCTGTCTCGTTTTCCTGGGCACCTGCTGTGGGGGCATTGGAAGCACAGGAGAAACAGTCTCCCTGCTTTCAGTTCCTGTGTCGGGCTGCTGAGGGGTGCAAATGCTGGGGAAGTCCTGCTCACCCACAGCATCCCTTGTCTAGAGCATGCTCAGAACAGACAGCGTCTTCTGAGAATTTAGCTGCCAAATCTAACAAGTCTCTACAGAGCATGTGTGAACTGAGATTTATCAGAGCTTTACCTCCAAACTCACCCTGGTTGACCCCTCTATGACCCTGGCTGCCTCCAAATTATGCTTCATAGATCTCTGCATGAACCCCCGCCACATCCAGACTTGCTTTCTGTGACCCCACGTGACCTCACTGGCTCCAGACACACACTGATTGACCCTTCCATGACCCAGGCTCCTTCTAAATTGTCCCTTATTACATTCAGACTTGCTTTCTGTCACCGACATGTGGCCCTCCACATTGGCACTCATTGACCCGCTGTGACCCGGACTCCCCAAATTGTTCCTTATTGACCCTTGCATAACCCCCACTATTTCCAGCCTTGTTCTCTGTAACACCATGTGACCCCTCATCCTCCAAACACCCCTCAATGACCCCACCATGACCTAGCTGCATCCAAATAGTGCTTCATTGACCCACAAGTGACCCACTACCACCAGCATTGCTCGCTGTAACCCTACTTCCTTCAAACTCAGTCTGATTGACTACTTCGTGACCCGCATTGCCTCCAAATTGTGCTTCAGTGACCCCTACCTGACCCCATCAACCTCTAAATTGCTCTTCAGTGACATCATGACCCAACTTATTCCAGCCTTGATATCCGTGACCCCTACTGCCTCCGTACTCACCTTCATTGACCCCTTTGTTACCCTGGCTGTTCCCAAATTGTTCCTCATTGACTCCTGCATGCCCCCCACCTCCCCACACACTACATCACAATACATGACCCAGCAAAGGACACAAAACAGGGTCCAGTATGCCCCAGCAGGAAAATAAGAGTTCTCACTGTGGCAAATCCAAGATGGGGTTCGATAAAGTGTTGGGGAGTTAAGTAGGAAAAGATATATTTGAGTTTTCTTTGAGTGATCTATGCTAAAGGTCCTGGGAGAAGACCCCTTTAAGAGGAATTCTGCAGTCTCCCATTCCCACTAAATCTTCCATCTCTCAGCCACACACTTCCCCACTTACCTACCTATCCCACCAAGAAAATTATAACTTTGTGCCCCTAACCTTTACCAAAAATATACACCCATTACATCTCACACAGTACTGTTAATAGGGTTAGATGTACCAACCTAAAAGATCTGAATATCACTACATGTACTTACATCTCCTGCTCTTCAACACATTTCAGAAAGGACAACCATATCAATAATTTCAAACCTAGTCCTAAAAATATCCTTCATCTACCACCAAAGAGACAGAAGGCCTGGGATTCTGACACAATTTACAGAGCTAATACAGTCAGTTGTGTGATTCATGTGCAGAATAAAACATGCTAAAAGTTGAGGTTCATTGGGTAGTACACATTTGGCAGTGTAAGAGGAAATGAGGAAGGATTACATGGAAGTGAGGATCTGAAAGGAGCCCCCCATCTGACCTGTTCATTTCCAGAATTTGGAAAATTTGGATTGTTGAAAAAAGGATCGAATTTCTCACGTCCTCCATCATCCCCTTACAGTCGCCCCTTTGCCACACCATAAAAAGAAGAACAGGAGTACTTGTGGCACCTTAGAGACTAACAAATTTATTAGCACATAAGCTTTTGTGGACTACAGCCCACTAACACGGCTGCTACTCTGAAATTTGCCACACCATGTTACATCTGACCAGGGCTTGAATTTAATAGGATGCAAACAGCATTTCTCTTCAAATGGAAAAAAAAGCCAAGTAAAAATCATTCCAGGGACACTTGCTATGAATAACAGAAATAGACTCTCAACCCTTCTTACAAGGTGGTCACTCAGCCAAAGACACAAAAGACCCCACTACTTTAAGATTGAGGGGAATATGACTTTAAACACCATTTATAGGACAATCATTTTTCCTAGCTTGTCAAAATGACCTGTGGCTTAAATGGGTCTGAGAAAGGTGAACCAAACCCTCTTTGCAGTGTGGACATTTAGCAAGGGTCTTTACAATGCTCCAGATCTAAGAGTGGTAAAAAGGAGAGACTTCTATTCCCTCCGCAGAAGTGGTCTCTTTGCCCAGCAAATGCCAGTGGCCCAAGACAAGCTAGAAAAGGGAGACCTGAACCCTTCTTATAGGGAGAGGTCAATGGTGCAGGGCATTTTAAAGCCTGGCTCCTAAAGAGCTGAAAGCCAGGGAAAAGTCAACCCTTTTTAAAACTCAGCCTTAGGTAGGTAATGGTCCTACAAATCATTTTTCATAGAAAGGGGCGGACCTTGATCCCTATTTACAGGAAAGTCCTTTTACCTGGCACCTCACAGGGGAATAAGCCTATATTGACAAGTATAAATCTCAAGTCCTTATTAGAGGTAGGATTATGTCTGCAATGTGTGTATCCTTTTTCCGTGTTTTTTTCTTCCCATCTCTCTTCCTGCAGTTTCTTCTATGTTTCTGGCTTCTCGTCCATTCAACAAACTACTCATTATCTCAAAACATTCTAGTGTTTCTTATCATAAGAACAATATGTCAGGGGCACTTAAAAGCAAGGTCGCTATTCTCTCACTGTCTTCCATAACTTTCTGTCGCATCTTCCCATTCTGATTAATAAACTGCAAGTATGCAGCTCTCTGACCTTACCTTACAAAGGCATAGGATTTTCCTAGCTATGTGATGTTTGGTTTTCAGCTGGCAGTGGTTGAACATAAAAGTGGCTGACTGCAGTAGTGTCAAGTTCTGGGGTACACGCAGGAATGTGAAATTCTGGGGTAACAAGGAGAGGACAGGAAAATCAAGGTTAGGTGTGGGCTCCATAAACAACAGAACATAAATTCAGATTAAATGGGCAAGATACTTGGCTCTCCTAGTCTTTGGCACCAATCTGTGACAGAGCAGTAGAACTCAGGGTCAGCTGGAGGCAGAGTTCACTGAGTTTTGACTTGGCTGTGAGTGTGAGTAGGCCACAGTCATGGGACAGCTACAAGGACACATACTTACCTCTTCAAAGAGGTTGGTTTCTATAATTAGCTTTCAAATGGGAGAATAGTCTCGGTACATTGAGGGAAAGATGCATACTCTATTTATAGGGAGCTCACTTTAGACTTTGGCGTTAAGAGGGTCACTACAGAAGAGAAAAATGAATCAGACCCAAACCCTTACTACAGGGCAGTCACCCTTACTTTACAAAAAATCTACTCCTTTAAACAGGGAGGGGGAGGGTCACAAATGTGAAAATATCTGGAAGTGAACAGATAAGAGAGGAATTCTGCTGAGTCTTACAGGGTGGTTATTAATGAAGATTCCTATGGTGGTTTTATTGAGTAGAGAACTCTGCACCCCGATAACACAACTGTCCCTAACTAGCCTAACAGCTATCAACCTGGACACTCTATGTACAGAGCAGTGTCAGCTACCTTCTTTAGTGGAGGCAGACAAATACAGCCCAATTACAGAGGGTTGGGGGTGGGTGTCTTTCTTCCTAGCATGCAGAGAGAAAAAGTCCTGTACACCCCAATTACAGGGTGGCCTTAGCTAGCCTGACTAATGGGAAAAGGCCTCCATACCCATGTTACAAGCCGGTCTTATAGCCCTGAATTTAAGGGCAATCTGTCTTGTAAATGTTATCTTTATCTCCAAATTGCCAAAGGAGAAGCCTTTTCAGTCTGGGTACAGCTGGACCGTCTCACTAGTCTTTATATAGGTTGAGACTAGGAAACCTTGGCTACATGAACATAGTCCCCCTGATTAATTTCCCAACACTGTTACAGGACAGTGAATATAATTGTCCCTGACCAGAGTATATTCTTTTTAGAGCTGGCACAGCCTGAAAAGGGCAGTGTAAACATGGTGGAAAAGCCATTGAAATCCCCGTTCTAAGTGTAGGTAGTCTTCCGCACTCTACTTACTGGGTGGTTTAGCTGTCTAGCTAATGGAGAGAAATCAGCACAGCCTAATTAACTGGCCATGCTCCTTTTCTCCTCTAAGGCAGAGATATCTGTTTACCGTTAATGTGGGTGATTGCCTCACTAGCTTGCTTAGGTGTAGAGCAGCTTCTCTCTTAGGATGTCAGTATTAGTGAAATCTCAACAATGGAGAGTCAGGGGAGGCTTGCATACCCTGTGTGCTGGGCTGGCTTCTTTTTGGTTTTAATGGAAACCTAGACAATGGAACTGGAGTGGCAGATTCCTGAACCTAATCACAGGGCAGCATGTTACTAGCCTACCAAGCAGGATGAGAATGACAACATCCTGACTCAGTGCAGGGTCACTAGGGGGCAGCTGAGTGGGTGGTGACCTACGTGTCCCCAGAGTGGGGCAGACAGTCACACACTCACTCCCTGAAGCAGGCAGTGGTGATGAGGAAGGGGAGCTAAAGCTACAGAGCTACCCTGGGGTGACTGGACTGCCAATGCCAAGGCAGCGAGCCATGAGCATTCTCTCCGCCTCTCCAGCCTCACCCACCCCTGGGAGCCTGTAATAGGTCCTAGCCGGGGCTCGACCCTCCCAGCAGGAGGGGAGTCACACCGACTCACTACTATGGGAACAAGCAGTCAGTTAGTCCCGAAGCTCCGGCTCTTTGGTGCAGGGCCGGAGCGACCACAGTTAAAGCTCAGGCCCTTGACTGCAGGGAGCTGAGCAAGCAAGCAGTTCAGGAGCCCAGGCCCTGGATCAGGGCGGGGCAAACACAGTTAGCTCAGACCCTTGTTTGCAGGGGCTGAGCGGGCAAATAGTTCAAAGCCCAGGCCCTGGATCAGGGCGGGGCAAACACAGTTAGCTCAGGCCCTTGTTGCAGGGGCTGAGCGAGCAGACAGTTCAGAGCCCAGGCCCTGGATCAGGGCGGGAAAAACACAGTTGGCTCAGGCCCTTGTTGCAGGGGCTGAGCGGGCAGATAGTTCAAAGCCCAGGCCCTGGATCAGGGCGGGGCAAACACAGTTAGGCTCAGGCCCTTGTTTGCAGGGGCTGAGCGGATAAACAGTTCAGGTAAGGCACGCCTAGGCTTCCGTAGCCGAGCGTTGGGTGAGGGGGAAGCCTGCCACCCGTGCAGAGGGTGGCAGGGGGGAACGCAGGCCCACCCACTCCACTGCGTTCCAGCCCGGGGCCCTAACAGCGGTTGCTGCCGCTGCTGGTCAGTGGGGTATCCAGACCGCAACACACTGACATAGGCTCACACTCGGTTACAGCCGGACCGGGGTCGGCTACCCCCAGGCTGCTTCCATGATCCCCCTCAAAGCCTACCTCGTTCGTCACGCCGGGATCGGGCCAGTCCATCTGCATGGGCTCCTCTCTGCCCGGGCTCGGCGGCAAGTCCGGTAGCTCTGCCGGGAAGTCCGGCCAATGGTCCTCAGGCGGCTCCTCTGGATAGCAGCAGGGGCGAAGGGGTTCGGGTCCAGTCTCACCCTCACGGTTAGTGGGGTGCGGTTCCCAGGGATTCTCCCAGTGGCGGGCGTGAACGGGCTCCGGCGGCTCCTCCTCGTAGCGGGCCCGGGGTAGCTCAGGCCAGCTAGGGTCCAGGCCTTGGTCTTCGACGGTCTCCTGGCCGGGAGCTCCCGGCCGTACGTCTGCTCCCTGTGGTGGCTGGCCGCCGACTGAGCTCTGGCGGCCGGCCTTTATACTTCCTGTCCCGCCCCTTGACTTCCGGGGGGCGGGGACAGGCGGTGGTGGTCCCACCCACTCTGGTGCCTGCACGTGAGCTCCCTCTTCTGGGCAGGAGGGGAGCCACACCGACTCACTACAGAGCCCCTAGAAAACAATGGCACTGCCTCCCTCTGCCTATCATGAACTTAACCTCAGCAGTGACCTGCCAAGCCCATCCCCTAATGCGAGCCCCTTCAGGAGCTGCCCACCAACCACATAGCTCCAGCCCCCACCCCCGTGAGCATGAGCCCCTTCAGGAGCTGTCAGCCAACCACTGAGCCCTGCCCACTCCGCACAAGCCCCCCCCAGGAGCTACATGCCAAAAACCCTAGCCACACCGTTCCTTGTGTGAACCCCCCTAGCCATAGTCCTGCTAGCACAAGTCACCTGAGGAGTTGCCCACCAACCTCCTAACCTCACTCTTCTCAGCATGATCCATCACAAGAGCTGCCTGCCAACCCCCTAACCCCGCGCCCCCCAGCATGAGATACCTCAGGAGCAGCACACCAACCCCCCATCCATGCATCCCACACACACAAGTCCCCTCAGGAGCTGCCCGCCAAACCCCTCGCCCAGCACCTGCAGCGTGAGCTGTGTGACAATCCCTAGCCACACACATTCAATGTAATCCACCTCAGGAGCAGCCTGCCAACAACCTAGTCCTGCTCTCCCTCACGTAAGCCAGCTCAGGAGCTACCCACCAAACGCCTACCCATGCACCACACACCGCTCCTCCCCTCAGCACAAGTTCCCTCAGGAGCTGCCTGCTAACCTCCTGACCCCGGACCCCCCAGCATGAGATGCCTCAGGAGCTGCCGGCCAAACCCCTAGCTCAGGCCCTGCAACACGAGCTGCCTCAAGAGCTACCTGACAATCCCTAGCCCTCCTCTCCTTGCGTGAGACAATTTAGGAGCTGTCCAAAAACCTCCGGCCACCATTGGCCACCAGCATCCCATGTGCACCAGCCCCCTCAAGAGCTGCCTATGAACCCCTAGTCCCACCCCCCAGGTGCTGCCTGCCAACCCCTAACTCCTTTCCCCCCAAGCGTGAACCCCCATCACTGAGATGTTGCACATCTAATCCATTCCCATCCCACCCCTAGCGGGAGCCACCTCAGGTGATGGGCACCAAATACAATCCCCATTGCCATGCATGAGGTATATTTACTAGACACAGATTGTTGATGTGAGAGGTGTTAAATCGTCTGGTTGCAAAATAGTAGGTTCATTATTGCGCACTCAGCCATGTTAACACCTCACACGCCAGCAATGTGCATCCATCAGGTATTCCTTGTGCACTGATATTTTATGCCTTAGTCAACTGATCCAACTTTTATTAATGCTAAGCAAATTGTAAAACAAAAAGTCTCAAACACACAATCAGAATAACTGCAGCTCTCCAATCCCAAGCACCAAAATTTATTTATCAATGTCTAATCGCTTTTCAAAGGGGTATTTGATCAGCCATAGAACTATTTCTCATTTTAACTGATATCTTAATAGTTTTCCCTGGTTTTCATTTCTCACTTGTAAGCACCTCAACAGCACACACATCACCCAAATATACTATTGCCAAATATACTATTACCAACCCATGTGAGCAGTTATATAAAATTAAGCACACAGGCAAGAATTAAAACTATACCTTTCTATCCTTAAAATGGGGTTTTACAGCAACTCAATGTGATTAAATGGAATTAACCCTAGCCCCAAAAGGTTTTTGTCTTTAATATCAACAATGTGGTGCTTTCTCTTTTGGGAAACAAAAGTGCAAACTGATTGGTCCGAACCTACTCATTGCCACCTGGTAATCAAAAACTCAGTTTAGCATCATAACATAATTTTAGTCACTTTTTGAAGCAGCTGATTAAATGTGCCAGGGAAATTAACACTAACTACCCTGCCCTATACTTAGCAGGCACTGTTTTGATCTAGAACTAGCAGTGTCTTCTCTGAATTCTCCTTTTCCTTAGGCGGGAAGACTACTGTAGTAGATGAAGAAAGTAACCATGTGTATATACTATACCTACTGTAATGTTCACAAGACAAAAAAGAGTTGTTTTCTGGATGACCTGTTTGTTGTTTCTGAAGCTAAAAAAGCATCGCAGCTAGAGTAGACTTCAATAAGAAGTAGCTGTGGCAAGTCATAAAATGGATGTTTTCCTGTTTAAAGCATTAATTTAAAGTGTGTGAGTGTGTGTGTGTGTGAGAGAGAGAAGAGATTTATTTTTCAGCATGGTTCACCTTGAAATCTCCTCAACCACAAGGAATCTAACTGTGACGGGTTGGATCACAGAAACCCCCTTGGGAGCTGCCACCCGATGTGCAAAGACTACCCCTGCTTCTGTTTTCCCTGCTAGCTCAGTACTCCAGCACCCTGTCTTGCTGAGCCAGACACTCCCATCTGGCTCCAGACACAGATCCAGGGTCTGAATCTCCTGTTCCAAAGCTGCAGGTTTACCTGAAACCAGCTCACAGAAGTGTGCTTGTCTTTAGCACTCAGATGCCCAACTCCCAATGGGGTCTAAACCCAGATAAATCTGTTTTACCCTGCATAAAGCTCATAAATTGTTCACCCTTTATAACACTGATAGAGAGATATGCACAGTTGTTTGCTCCCCCAGGTATTAATACATACTCTGAGTAAATTGCTAATTAAAAAGTGATTTTATTAAATACAGACAGTAGGATTTAAGTGGTTTAAAGTAGTAACAGACAGAACAAAGTGAGTCACCGAACAAAATAAAATAAAATGCGCAAATCTATGCCTAATCAAACCAAATACAGATAATCTCACCCTCAGAGATGCTTCAGTAAGTTTTTTCTCAGACTGGACACCTTCCAGGCCTGGGCACAATTCTTTCCCCTGGTACAGCTCTTGTTGCAGCTCAGGTGGTAGCTAGGGGATTCTTCATGATGGCTCCTCCCCCTCTCTGTTCTCTTCCCCCCTTTATATATCTTTTGCATAAGGCGGGAACCCTTTGTCCCTCTGGGTTTCCACCCCCC